>NW_020955248.1:1906481-2006270 GCF_003031625.1 Empidonax traillii | reverse complement strand
TTTAAGGATCTGAGACTGGCTCTGCCTCTCAATCTAGCTTACCTTACTCAGCCTGGATAGAGTAGGAACACAACTCTCCCAGCATCCCTGTGCGTAGTATTTATTTGTGCTAGTTAGCAGTTTAATATATCCCAGCAGACATTCTGAACAATTTCCTCCTATATGGGAACTCACACACACCTACCAGGCACCACAGACTGGAGCTCTTCAGCTGCTGAGGCTGCACTATGCTGCACTTCCTTCATAAAAACATCTCCCATTAAGCTGTTGTTACATATACCCAGACCTCATCAAGAGATGATGAAAATCACTTTCTTTATATAGCAGTACCTGAGAGTATTAAAGAATTTGATTTTGGTTTTGTTATTTGCTCATTACTGAAATGTGCTGCATTATTGATTTTCCGTGCATATTAATTTCCTGCTACACTGGTTCATACTCTGCTTTGCAGTAGCGCTGCAGAGCACT
Source organism: Empidonax traillii (assembly GCF_003031625.1). Taxonomy (NCBI): domain Eukaryota; kingdom Metazoa; phylum Chordata; class Aves; order Passeriformes; family Tyrannidae; genus Empidonax; species Empidonax traillii. The sequence continues at coordinate 2,005,802 of NW_020955248.1, read as the reverse complement.
GAAAAAAACTTCATTCTAAGAAGGGAGATTTAATGTGTGACAGTTGTATCTCACAACCATTAAATTCCATTTGTTCCAAAGCATCTCCTCCTTCTGTCGCACAAATTCATCAACTGGGATTTCTCTGTCTTCTGTCAGGAGCCAAGAGAATGCTTACAGATGCAGTGCACTGAACAGTGTCGTTTTTACTGCTGTAGAAGGAGCACATCCTGAGTTAGAGCAAGGGGCAGGGGCCCTGCAGGACTTGAAAGGAAGGCAAGACAAGTTTACAGATACTAGAAACAACCCAATGGGACATGTCATTTCCTACTCCACCAGCAAAGTGGACCCTTATAAAAAAATCAGTGTTGTTCTGCTTCCCAGATGCCAGAATTGCAGCAATAAGTATAAAAGAGGGCCAAGCATGCACTGGCACTGAATATCTACATTCAGTAACACTGAGGAGATACAGTGGGAGCTTAGGGACAGGGATTCTAACTCTTGACGTTTTTAAGGATAAAGAATTTCCTGAACTGTTGGTAATGTGGAGGATATTTAACCCCTTATCAGGCACCTTGCCCCATACTGCTGGAGGCCAAAGAAACCCATTCAATTTATCACATACGTCTCCAGAAACATTCCACAACAGAACAAAGCTATTTCCGCTCCGTAACACGACAGCCAGGAAGCTGTCGGACAAAACATTCATGAGTGCACAGAGACGTATGCGCACACACATTTACTGCAATCAGACACTTACTTGATTGTCTCTTGCTGGATATCCATGATAACCTGAAGTCAGAGGCTCGTTCTGCAAGACAAGAAAACAGGGAGAATGTAGGGGTTATAAGGAAGAGAAAGCAAGTAAATCAATGTCTGTCTTAACTCGGCAAAAGACAAGAACCTGCATGAAATGGGAGAAGAATGAGCTAAAGTATTCTGCCAACTTTCTTTTTTCCAGGTAAGCCCAAAATTTATTTTCAACTGCATATGCCAAATTGTGCAGAAGGGAAAAAAAAAAAAAATCAAGGCCATAATCAAGCATAAACTAATCCTCCTTACCCTCTATAATATCAGTTGTGTATAATTTTTGTCGTTTTCCGAAGAATTTTTCTATGCAAATGCATTTACCCGCATGAAAACTGAACAAAACTGAACACAAAAACAACAGAAGCTATCGCCCACCTCGTCTAGTCTTGAAGAAATGCTTTCCTAAACATTAGCCATAAAAGTGTCATTTTTGTCCTTTTCAAAACTATACTCATAGTTTACCACGAACTTAAAAAGCAGTCGGTGTAACTTCAAGCACCCTGGTAAGCCTGTGTAATACCTCAACACTCCCAACAGGAAATCAATCCTCTAGGCTTTATTTCTTCAACCCAGAAGGGACTCTGAGCCTTCACATTTTGTGATATTGGCAGCTTCGTCCCTCTGCTGTGCGGGAAATATATGAACCACCAACACTTCTGGAATTTCTACATGAAATTCCCAGACTAGTCTCTATTTTAGCAGTGCAGTGAGGATTAAGATAACACACTTCATGATACTTTCTAAATGTTTACTTCTGTTTCTTAATTTATTTTCGGTTACTCTCCCTCCAACACATCCTATTTGGAATGGGGACAGGGCACTCACACGTGCCCCAGGCACGCATCTTTCTCTTGGGGTGGAGGATAAATTAAACTAGACAAAGCCTATATAAATTCCACCTTGGTACCCCTGTGTCTTCACAAGCAATTTCCAGCAGAATGCTAGGAGGAGGAGGAAAGGAAACAGCCACCCTCCACAATCACTTTTTAAGTCTGCTCCTATCTCCTGATAGGACTTGTCAGAAGGAACTACTAAGTCAGTCCTGCACTTTCTCCAACAGTTCTTGGGAAAGGGAAGGTTGAGAGAGAAAGAGGCCCAAGGGAAAGACCCTGACAAAACACAGCGAAACAACCTCAAATTGTCCAGAGCAAATACATTCTGGGCACGAAGCTGACTGAGATGTACAATCGCTGTCAGAAAGAGTTTTTGTTTTGGGTTTTGTGTGGGGACATTCGAGTGAAACGGGCCAGCTCCTACCAGAGAGAGGTGTACTGCCCCACACAGGGCATGTGGCCACAGGCACAATTTCACAGTTTACACAAAACACTTCAACACAACTTCTGGCGAAAAGCAAGGTGCTAATATTTCAATGCAGGAACTAGCAATGCTATTTTAAGTTTGTATCCATCCTCCCTCTCTTCCTCTTTACCTCACGCCTGCCCAGGGGATTCTCCATGGAAACTTGCCAGGAAACATCCAGAGCCTCTCCTCATGCTCTCATGCTAAAGCTACAGTAGCATGCACAGTATGAGAGCTTCAAGGACAACAAAACTTCTGGCAGCCAATTTTTGGGGATTAACAGTAATTAATTAGGCTGACCACCCTGTGAATACATTCCTCTCAAATACCAATAGCCAGAAAGCAGGTTAAGCACAAAACTCCGTAAATAATTCAGAAACAGAAGGAAAGACACGGAAGTTGGGAAAAGTAAGTGGAGACTGTCAACTATAGCACCACTCAAAGCTTTTGGGCTTTAACTGAGAACTTAATTAAAGAACAAGCAACACCACGCACGGTTAGTCCTTTTCTCCCCCAATATAAGTACACCTCAGAAGCATTGTGATTGTTTCTCCCACAAAATACAGTTTACCAACTTTTCTCCAAGTGCCATAAATATCCAAACAAAAAAATGTATCAGGAGAGATGGTCTTCTCCCGAAAGACTTTTCCAGGTATGCTTTAAACAGTATTTGTACACACACCTACAAGGTCAGTACCTCAGACAGGCTCCTGTGCCAGTCTCTCAACACCTTGTAAACCTGAAAGATTTCCACAGAGAAGGAAGAACTAATGGAGGAGCTGCCCTTACAGATACTAAAGACATGGGCAGTAAATGCAAGTTGAAAGTTATAAGAAATCATTATTTTGAGGATGATGTTCTTCACATCGAGGACTAATAAAAGCGACTGTCACCACGAGGCTTTGGCAGAAAAGAGACAACACTGAACTTTGTGGGATTTCCTGAAGTCAAAGAATCTGAATGCAAAGAAACCACATCTATAAACAGAAGAGTTTCATAAGTAGAAGCAAATCAGAACAGTGTGAAAAGGAAAAGAAAGATGATTACAGAGATCTGAAAGCAGTCCACAATACATGAGAGATCAGAAAGAAACAAGTAAAATCAAATGGAGTAAAAAAAACTACCACATTCACAATCTCCACTTTGATTTCTGGAAAACAAACCCCACAAATTGCAGACTAAAAATGTCTGAGAGATATGGTTGCATCAGAAAGTAAAAGAAGAGGTGAAAGAGGGTTACATTTTAGGAAAGCAAGAGTTTGCAGATAGCAGAGGTTAGAAAGAGGGCAGCAGCTGGAGCATTAAGGTCACAAAAAGGCCAAAGATATCTCTTTGCCTTTCATACAGCAATGCTACCATCAAGTACTGGACTCTTTGCAAAATCCCTGCTGTGCGTATCATTGCTCTAATTGAACTTAACTCTCCAAGAGAAGGCAGGAAGCGCCTAGGGAAACCGTCTCCTGCCAATAATCTCCAGTGCTGCCAATTTTACAGGTCACTAATGGTGAATCTGGGGCCTGCTGCATGATTATTCCATACAGAGTTTGCTTTTGTTGAAAACCAAGCAGAGCAAGAAGTGAAAGCGTTAAACTCCTGCAACTGGAACAGCACAGTCCAGCAACATCCAGACAGAAAACCCCTGCTAGTAGGCGACCTAAGGCAGCAGAGGCGGGGGATACAGCTCAGTCTCTTCCTCTGACTTCACAAGCACAAAACTAATCTTACAAAATGGAAGTGAAAAAGAGAGAGGGAAGGTTTGACACAGATAAATACCTTGCCCACAAACACAGAGGGACCCTACCTTCTGGCAGCAGCCTGATGCAAGAGGGAATCCCCGGATAACTCCATCTCTCTTGTGCAGCTCCCTCCTGCCAATTACATTCTCTTTCGATGCCAACATGCAACCAGACATTCATAAAGAAATTGAGTTAGGCAGCACTAGCCTGCAAAATCAAATCAAACTGACACTGAGATGTTTCATTACTTTGTTTACCACTGAAAGGCATTTCTCAGGTACTTGAGATTTTCTTTAGAGTGGGGAGAATAAAACTAGAAGCTGAAACCGTAAATCAGCTTTCTGCAACACACACTGGGATTTTATTCAACCCGTATCCATGATCTCACACATGGGCTTCCACACTTCCATAGGATGTGAGACCACTGCAACTGTACCCCAGTGATAGTCTCTGTGCAGGCCAACTGGATTGAACAGGATGAAAGTCACAACTCAGTCAAATTCACTAGGCCTTTATCCCCCATCCCTTTATTTCAAATTTTTCCTGTTCCTTCATTTCCCAGCCTTGCTAACATAAGTTCTTTTCCATTGGCACTTGCAGTTTGAGGCAGACCTTACTACTGCAAGTACCTCCTCAGGTCAAAGGTAAACACAGCACAGCCATTTGCAGATGACTGAAGCTCAAAGAAGATGCTCCTTCACTAGCAGAACAGCCAGGCTTTGGGGTTGTTGGGTTTCTTCACACCTCTCAATTTGATAAATTTTAAAAGTTGCTGAATTAGACACATCTTGAAAATGTAAGGAACTATCAATAAACCAGGATGCCAGTAAGAAGCGATCAGCTCTGCAGGTGGTACTAACTTATGAAAGGCCACAAAGGTCTGGAGTAGAGTCATTTCTCTAGAGAAAATGTCACAGCTCCAACACATAATGGAAGGTCTGAAAAGTCCTCTTACCTTTTTCTCAAAATTAAAACTAACTTTTGGCTTACAGAGGCAATAATCCTCTTTGATTAACCTGACCCCAGAACAAATTAATTTTGCATCACAACTTGCCATTTTTCCAGATGCAACAATCACTGAGGCCTGATTAGCAATTGTTTCTTTACAGCCAAACTAAACCTAAAGCCTGCAGATTAAAACTCTACTAGTAGGAACCATTAGCTTAGTGAGTTCATCCACATTTCCCTAGCAAGACAATGAATTCCAAGCTTCCACTTGAAGTGTTGAGTCCTTTCAGTTGCAAAGATAACCTCAGAAACATGCCCAAGCAATCTCTTCCCTGGATCTGCAGCATTCTTGCTTTCCTGACAGTGCCAGGAAAAGTGAAGTTAATGTAATTCTTTCAAGTTTCACAACGGCCTGCCGGGTCCTGAACAGCAGCAGCAAAGCTCATGAGAGCAGCTCATGCGTCTCTGCTCTGGCTGCCCCCCCTCACCCCAGAGTGCAGCATCCTGGTGGCTTGGGCAGAAGTGACAAGGGAAAGTCCCTGCACCAGAAAGCCAGAAACCCTTATACTACACAGAGCAATGAAATAAAGGCAACAAGAAATTATTTGTTCCTTCCAAAAGCAAAATGGGATTTTGATGTGATGAGATAGCACAAGCTACACATTTATCAGAGACTTGTACTAGACAAACAGAAGCCACTTTTCTAGAACACAGTGAATAAGATGTTCACAGAAAGAAAAAAAGAAAAAGCCTGGAAACACTGGCAACGAAGCTATTAATCTGAAAGTGACAGTTGCGAAAAAGTAAAGCTCATGAGCCAGACAGAAATCCCAGCGCTGTTCATCACAGCCCAGTGGTTTCAGACCATCTTTTTTGTTTTATTTCTTGCATACCAGGAAAGATAGAAACCCTGTGCTGAGGGGAGGCAGGGTAGGGGGGAGGATTGTCTTGAAAAAGGCTTTTTAGTCCTTCAACTGTGGCAGAGCACTAGTAAAACTGTAAATGCCTTGATCTTACTATCAGTTACCAAGAAAATGGTCAATTCTTCATCAGACCCTTATTTGCACAAACTGTTGCATATAAACAAAAAGGAAATAACCATTTCTTTGTCCAAGTGTATCTGATGCGTTCTGTCTGCCTTCTCAATTGTGTGTGCTGTCTCCTACCCCAAATTGTTTTAGATAAAACTAATGGGGGAAAGCAGCATCTAAGGGTGAATTACCAATTATTAATGGAAAACTGAACTAAGTAGTTTTTAAATGGATCTTAATGTCACCCTTTTCCCTCGATACTTATCCTAATTTGATATACAGCTCTTGCTAATCACTCTGCAGTCCCACTAACTGTGTCTATAGAGTGGGACGCTTCCCTTCAGCTGTCTTCACTTTCAATTAAACTTGCTTCCCGGCTTTGGCCAGTTTCCAGATGAGCAGACGTCATCTAGTAAAGGTCTTCCATTTATTTGCTTCCTTGTTAGTGCCCTGACATCAACAGCCTGTACTATTTTCTGGATGCAGGTAACAGGACTTACATTTTACTCCGTACACTTCCCCCCCCCCCCTTTCTTTAAGTGTATTTGGGGACTAAAAGCTTGAGATTTTGATAAAAGGCACCACACCAAGTACACTGAGCATGGCTGCCCTTGATGGCTGGGGAGATACATGCTGGCTAGCACAGCCTTGGCTTCCGACACCCACTCGAATGACTCAGGTCACTTCTTGAGGGACAGAAAACCAGGGGTGCAGCTGCCAGTGCAGGGCGCTGGCTGTGGGGGGCCTGATGCCGGCGGCTGTGCCCATGAGAGCAGAGAAGCGCCACAGGCTCCCTGCTCTGGAGCCTGGCGGAGGCCAGGATGGAGGCTCATCCGGCTCCTCTTCCTTCCTGGAATTCTGGCCCTGTTGCTGCAGAGACAGCAGCCTGGCCCCCTCCACCCCACTCCAGGCTTCCCTGTATCCTAAAAATATTGTGTTTTCTGCAGAAGCCAATATGATGCTGGATGCATGGGGCAGGAGAGCTCCTGTGCTGCCAGGTCCCTGGTGCCTCACAGGGCTCCAGTGAATGAAGCTCCCCACCTCCGTCCTCTCACCCACTCCAGCCCCACAGCACAAGGGGGTCACCGTCCCAGATGCCCACGCTGTCCTCTCGGCTCTGCAAAGCCCACGAACACCCAGCTGGACACAGAGCTGGACACCCAGCTTTGCCACAGGGACACGGTACCCATGGCCCCAGGCAGCCCAAAACCCACCATGGAACTGCAGGTCTTCCGCTTGGCCATCGTTACGGAGCAGGACCCCGGCAGAGCCCGCTGGAGGGAGGCCAGGCCTGCCAGAGGCTCCCCGGGCGGGAAGCCCAGTGACACAGTAAAGACAAGAAAGGAAGGTGATGTCAGATTAATAAAAATAGCCTCCTGCCCCAACCAGAGCTTGAATAGTCTGGAGCAGTCAGCTAGGGAAGCCCACGAGGTAGCCAGACAGAACAAGGAAACTTTGGGATGGCTGTGTCCCTGTTGAACAGAGGCCCAGGGACACCACCCAACTGTGTCAGTGCAATTTTCTGTATTTTGAAATACCTATTTTATTAATTCCAAACTCCTGGCACTTCTTTTCCATGAAACTATGTATAGAAAAGAAACAATAACTGACGAGTACAGCAGAGGCTGCAGAGTGGAATACAGACAAATACACATCTGACCAAACCCCACAGAAAGGTGGTATTTAAGCCTTCAGATCTGTTAAAAAATTCAGGATGCAACAAGTTTACAAATACATACTCAGACTTTAGGCTCACAGGGTCTGTATGAAGTTACAGAACAGATGTCTAATGCTGTAGAGAGAAGGGGGACTTAAACACACAGAAAGCACTTGCTCAGCTAAAATTGAAGTATTTTACAGAGATCCTTTATAACAGTGCTGACTCCTCCCTGACTTTCCCCTCACTCTGCCCCCAAATAATGGAAGTAGCTCTCTGGAAGTCAGAAGCAGCTTTTCCCCAACTAAGTTTTTCATTTTCCAGATCAGCCAAGGGGTGTTTTCAGCTTCTCAAAGAAATGGGATTTCATTAATTTAGTGTAACTTAAATGTGCAAAACATATACTTTGTTTGGACTACATATGGCAGTATCCTCATACTGCTCCAGGCACAAAGGAAATACAGCCTGACTCTGCTGGTCCATGACCTATGTTGGCAACAATAGATTCAGTGCAAGTTAAAGCCCCTGGGAATACTGTGCACAGTGTGACGTCTATGATCCAGCAAATACAAGGACACACTGCATGCATAGAAGTCAATAGCACAGAATATTGATTTCCCTCCTCTTTTACTAAGCAGAAGCATTTTAAAATGGCAGTTCATCATCATTTATACTCTTACTCTACAGGAAAAGGACAGGGGCCATAACAAGGCTTTAAAATCCAGCACTAGGGGCACCTTTGGATGCTGTAGTTGTTACATGGGGCTGAGGAAGCATTTCACACATAATTCACATGAAGAAAACTCATTACAGGGCAACATGCTCACGCAGGAAAATCTGGCTTGCTCAAACATGATGGCTACAAGTTTTCACAAGGTGAAGAGGGCTACAGAGTTATGCCTTATAGATAGCATCATTGCTTCTGTTTTCTTAAAAAAAACGGGAGGGAGAATATGGGAGAGAACAGGATGAGGGAGATGACAGACCACAGATCCAGAAGGGAAGTCAGTTGATCACAAGCTCCTTGGCTGATTTTACAGATATTCACAGGCAGTTGCTCAAAGGCTAAAAAGGAAAGAAGAATACTCCTACTTTCCAGAACAAGAATTATTGTTACCATCTTTCCCTCAGAAGAAAAGGTTGAAGCTAATTTGTTGGTTGGGTGTGAAAAGGCTGTGATATAAAATTAAACCTGCCTTGCTCTTAGGGAAATTGGCATGAAAGAGAAGCACAAAATCATGCTGTATACCAAGTGCCACAGGCAAATAGGTGCAAGAGAAATTTTCTGTGCCCTGGACACACTGGCCTGATTGCATAAGCTGCCCTACATAGTTGCAGAAATTATTTTCCCAGGTTAGCGTTACAAACCATTTTCCCTTTCCCCAAAGATATAATTTCCTCGAGCAGTCTAGCCAAATGCAGTTTCATCTCCGGAACACTGCGAGTGCCCACAGCCAGCTGGAGAAAAGAGAGGAGTGAGGTGAGCAGGTCGATGGGCTGCAGCTGTAAAGGCAAGGGGTTAAAAAGCCTGGAGGAGGGAGAGAGCACAGGGCTTGGGGCACAGGGTGAAGTAAAGGCAGGCTTCAGGAGTGCCTCAGCAGCCAGGACAGGGCTGTTTCTGATTAAGCCTGCAGGATTGTGGAGCTGCACAGGAAGCGCTGAGGGGGGAGGGGGGCTGGGGGTCTCAGAGCCACCATCCCAAACACACTAGAAATCTTTGTGTTCCAGCAGCACCATCTGGAAAGAGTTAGAGAGAAAGAACTCCCAGTCCCTCCTTCACAAAACAGAAAAAAAATAATAAATCCACTCTTAAGACCATTAAGGCTGGCCTCTTCATCCCCCTCCTGGAAAACTCCTCTCCCTGCAACAGAGGGGAGGGGAACAAAAGGGCATCTATAAAAGGGAATGAAACCCCTCGAGTGCTGCTGCAAGGGCAACTTGCACAACCTTAGCTCCCTCTGCTTTTGAGGGGCATCCCAAAGTGGCACCCCAAGGGATGGAGAAAGACCAAACCCTCTGTCTCCTTGGCACCACACTGCTTCAGAAGCAGCCTTGATCAAAGAGCATCCAGTGCACTAATTGCACCTAATATGATCAACTTGACAAAAACGTGAGTCATTCTGCAGCCAGAATATCCCCAAATGAGAGCTGTGCACATTGAGGGCTCACCCTGAATTCTGGCCCTTTGGAACCTCCCATTTCTCTACCTTAAATCAGCACATGGATGCAAGAGAACCCAGTCTGCCAGAGACAAATATTCCAGACACACATAAAAGACTTAATTCTGTTCTTAAGAGGACAGAAAGACTGTGATGCAAAGCACATCACCATCATCAAGGTGATGCTCCCCTACTGCCTCAGAGGTACCAAGGATCAGAAAGGCAACAGAGACTGATCCAGCCATTTCCAACCCCTGACAAGCTCCTTCCGATAAGGACGGGGACAGCCTGTTAGTGCCTCAGCACATCTTCTGAAGACAAAGAGGGTGTCTGTCTCCAAAGCGCCATTCACTACTATTTTAAAAGGGAAAAGTAGAGGTCATGACTGTTGAATTTCACCAGACTAAATCCCCATGTTACAGTTTATTATAGAGGTACTCCCCTTGCAAGGGTTGCCATCTCCACAAGAAAGTAAAGCCTGCAGGGCTTTTACCCTTCCCTCCTTGCTTTTACCTTTATTCATCTCTCCCACACACATCAGTATTTCTCAGGGTTTTTCTTCTAATTAGACACCAAAGTGCTAAACACTTGCCTGCAAAAATGTAGAAACTTATCAAAACAAAATCAGAGCTAACCTTTCAACATCCCAATTAAGCAATTCCATATAAAATGTAACATGAGTGATTCCTGCTATAAACCAATGCCATTCCACTACAAAACAACACACCTTTGCTTCTCTTTTTTACATCCACCCTGTAGCTGACTGCCACCTTCTTATGGGCCACAGACAGTCTGGATGTCTGTGTCACACAGACGTGGCCACATGCCAAAGCTCTCTACAACCGGAGTGCAATTCATAAAACTAAATTTTAAAAAAATGCCTTGAAATAACAGGTTTTCTAAGCCATTAACCAAGGACTCCTTGGAATGCACTTTTGATATATAAACCTCCTCACTGCTCTCGTGAAGCTAACTATTGCTAAACATGATTGCCCTGAGATGCCTGCATGGCAGCTGTGATCCCACCTCTACTGTAGAGCGTATGAAAAGCGAGAAATTCTACTCAACCTACCAGAAGTACCCAGCCTACACAAACGGCACAGGATGGCAGGCTACAGCTGGTGCCCCAACCTAGCCAAACAACTTACGCTGGAAGGACAAAGCATCCCCATGCAGGCAATAGTCACAATTAGAACAGGGTTAAAGCAAGGAGAAAGGGAACACTAATCAAAGGAGGAGGAACACCTCCTCTCTGGAAGGTGTTTTGAGGAGTTTAAGCAATGCTTTGTTTCAGAGTTTTAAGAAAAAGGAAGAAAGACCTGACCTTCCCTTGGAAGGCTGCATCCAAAAAGTTGGGAGAGTGCTCTGAAAAGAGAGGAAGATTCAAAACAAAACACCACCCAACTCAGCTATGGGGACAAAACCAGGCATTTACAGTAAGTTACTGTTTCCATTTCACTGCACACAGAAGCAAGGCAAGCCTCTCTGAAGGCGTTTCTAGGAAAGATCATGTTACTGTGGAGAGCAAAATTAACCAGAGAGGTATCTGCAAGTGGTCTGAATTCTTCAGTTTAGCCCAGATGGGATTGCTAGCCCTGCTTGTAAGGCAATAGCTGCTGCTGCTTGTGTTCTACCCAGAAGGGCCAAGAACTTTATGTATTAGTGGAAAAATTAAGTAAGAGGCTGCCAGCAGCCTCAGGCATTGGATATTCTTATACATCCTTTATTTAAATACAGCCATCAACAACAACAGTAAGACTGCAATTAAACAGCACGAGCTCATAGGAAGAAATTGGACCTGTGAAAGGTCAAGACAGGTGCCAGAGGTCTTTGCAGTGACTGCAGCACTAAAGCACCAGGCTGCTGCAACCCAAGGTACCTGGGAAACTTCAAGATCTGGGTCTGTCAAACAGGCAGGAGACACAGTTCCTCCTTGCAACATCCTGCACACCCGCACAGCTTCCAATGCATTTCTCTTATTATCAGCTCTAGGTTTAGTTAAAGCTCAGGAAGACCTCAGAAACAGCATACAAACTCCTTACAGGGCCACAGTTTCACCCTATTGTCTTTATGGGTAGTCAGAAGCCCTTGGAAAAAGACCCATGCCTTTTGAGACAGGAGGTCTCAAAACCCTCGGATTGCATATTCCTGCCAGCACCACACAAAAGCATCAAAGCCCTCTCCCTTCCCCGCCTACAAGACAATGTCATAAACAAGGCAGTGGAACTAACCAAAACTAGTTCCTCGCAGATTTGTACCCTCTGCCTGCCCCCTGCCAGCTGCTTCCCATTCCAACCTCCTGCAGTTACAACCACAGCCCCCCACACTGTGTCTCCTGCTATGGTTCCTCCAGGCAAAAGGGAGCAAACAACCCGGCATGGCCAGACAGATCGTCCAGCTGCTCCATACAGAGTGCAAAATCCACGAGTCCTGACTGCCTTACCTTTAGTGGGGCACTTGTCTGCATCTCTCCCACTGCATCGTCATTTTTCCACAAAGCTTTTAGGAAGGCATTACAATGCCTCCAACTTTTAAATGCGATTGAAATTACCACTTGGTTTGTAAGTGTGCATGTGTGGGATGGGATTGTCACAGCACATTCACCTAAAGCTTGTTTCCTTCATAATTTAGTCTAAAAACCTCTCCTGTGTGCAATCCCTGGAGACTTCTTTGCATTAAGAAGTAACATTTCCCTCCCTGAGCCTACGGATGAAATGCAGAACAGAAGAGATCTAAAAACACTGGGCTCCTGAAATTACAGCATCCTGTATCTTCCTATGTGGCACATTCAGATGAAGGAAACAAAAAAGGGAGTCACCCTCCCACTGAACACACAAACATCTTAAATTAGGTACAGAGAAACTGGCAGTATAGCAAACTCCTGAGCTGGACTGAAGGCACCCTGGCAAACAGCAGAAGAGAGCCAGTCAAAGCTTAAAATCACGCCAAAGCACCACTTGCTTTTTTTATTTCTCACGGTCCCTTTGTAAATATAGCCCACATTCTTAGTCAAAGCTCTAGACAGTTGCAGCCCTATAAATTCAGTTCTACTTGCTCCTTCCTTCTGCACGTTTGGTAACAACTGCTCAACCCAAGTATAAAGGGATTAAAACTCAACTCCCTTGAGCTACACAGTGATACTAACCTCTTAAGAGCATGGTTTTTACAGCCAGCTTAAGCCAACCTCAAAAATCACCGTACCAACAAAGGGAATCGCTCTGGGTTTTTTCCCCTCCTGTTCCCAATAGTGCATCCCTACCTCACCTCTTGCATGCGCAGTAGGGATCACAGAAGAACATGGCAAGTCAGATCAGCTTGCTGATCCTCCTGGAAACTAATCCCTCAAAAAGGAGAAGGATTAAGCTTCACGAACAAAAGTGGTCGCCACAGGCCACGTAATCCCTAACACCTGTACATGGAAGGGTGTATGACCACATAGTTGGAGTCAGGGAGAAGGCAGGGCTGCTCTCTCAATGAAAGCATAGTTTTCCACCAGCGTAAACCAACCTGAGTAATGGGAGCTTTGCTGACAAGACTCCTCCTTAGAAACTACCAATCCTTGACCTCCATGCTTTTGAGAGACTTTTACACAAGCATCTTTAACAGTGCTTTAAGATTCAGAGTTTTTACTCCCCTGAAGAACTCATCATAAGAAACATTAGCAATCATCTGAGGCAGCAAAGAAAGTAATGGTTCTCATCACATTGCATGGCTTCCCTTCCCCATCCCAAAACATCTTCAGTGCTGTATGGCCTAATCAGATACAAGTGATGTTTGCTCATACTTTGCCCCTTTTTTCATTCCTCAGAAGCAGGGAGCAACTCAAGTCTGCTGCTGCTCTACCAAAGATCGGAGCTGCTTAAGTGAGTTTTAATGAGCAAACTGATGCTCCAAAGACAGTAGCCACAAGTATCCAAAACCAAGTTGTCATGATTGGTCCATGAATTATGTACAGAGCTGTGAGAATCCAGGAGGGAAGGAGCGTTTTTATCAATTAAATCTACCTGCCCTTGGTAGCTATTTTTCAGATCAGTAATTGCAGAGGACCTACAAAAAAACAGATGCTAAATACATACTTTTTTCTACAGTGAATTTGCAAAAGCACACACAGACCCCTTCTGTTTTCAGTGCTTCGTATTTGTGACCTCCACGACTTTCAGACAAGAAGCACTGCTCTTTGCTACAGGCCCATCTACCACTGTCACACAGAGACACCAAGGATTTGACAAGTCCAACGGCAGAACACTGATTCTGGGGAGAATGTCAGGGGTAGGAGGAGGCACGGAGAAGACTTCACTATTAAGCATGCTAAAAACACACATCCTTTGTCATCTGAGCTATCCATATTTTAGAAACATTCCTGCTTCTCAGCCTGATGCTACAGCCTTCAACAACAGGATCTGCCCACACCCAAGAGCTGAGAGACTATCTTAGCTTGGAATATGACCTGGCTTCAGTGATTAATGCTTTCATTACACCTCAGCTGGACTACAGCTGGTGATCATGACAGTACAAAACTTCAGCTTTAGAAAATTACAAGTCATAGAAACTAGAGGTGATGGTGTCGTGCCTTGAACCACTACGGTTCTCCATACAAATGGCTAAGCATGTTTCAGGCTGAACATTTATAGAGGTCATACTGCAAAACACATTACTCTTGAAACCAAGGAGGACCACAGATTGTCATCACTTCCCAGGAGTGGCAGGCACATCCTTACTTCAAATCCCCTCTGTCTCAAAAAAAAAAAAAAAAACCAAAAAAAAAACAAAAAAAAAAAAAAAAAGGGGGGGGTAAAACTTTTCCTTCACATTAAAAAAAAGGTACAAAAGTCTTCAAAAACTTCTCTTGAAGGAGCATATATTGCTTTCCCTAAAAAGGATAGCAAAGAACAAACTATCTCATTATACTAATTGTGTTGCTTAATGCAACCTAAATGACGACCACAAAAGATAATGCTGTATTATATAAAACATATATTTTTGCACATATATTTACACATATATTACATATATTTGTACATGAACCTGACCAAAACTAAAATGTAACATACCTCTACACTTTCTAGGCAACTACCAACACCAATGGGGATTCTGCAGCACTAAAACTGTCACATAAAGGCCTAGGGAAGTTGCTGAATTCGCAGTGCATCTTCCTAATGCCAAAAAACAAGTCCTGAGGCACCAACACTACCACCTGTAGTGTATAAATGTTTGTGTCAAAATGAAGCTTGTAATCCACCCGGGTGAAAAACCGCACCTCCCAAATCCCATCCCATATGAAGACAGCATTGCATCAGTCAGACTCTATTGAAAGATAGCACTGGTGCCTGGAGGATTACTTGCAGCTTTGAAGCAGCAGCAGAGAAAGGAAAAAAAAAAAAATTAAAGGATGCTGGAATTTCACACAGATGTGGCTGCTGCATGGGAAAGCTGTTATCAGCCACACAGAAAGGCACTGTACAGATTCGGGACAGAAGGGTTGAACACATGCAAATCACAGATTGAATGAGATTGCTTTCATCCCCCATTGCTCTTCAATCAGATCAGGAAGATGAGAAAAAAAAAAGACCAAAATCTGCTCCCTTCTGAAAACAGTCAAAAATCTCCTGGGGGAATAAAAAAGAGGGAAGGAAGAAAAAATTCTCCTTTTCTCCTGCCATTACTATGGGTACAAATGAGAAACTCCCCAACTTAAAATCTCTACTACCCGAAGAGAATATAAAAGCACAGAGCCCCACACTCTGGCGATGGCAATTATAACTTTCCTGCATCCAAGAAGCCATGTACTGCAATCAGGTTTAGCTTCTCAGCTGACTACATGGAGGCCTTACCATTCATGAGTCCCAGTCTGCCAGGTTTTGTATTTATTTCTGGAGGGGCTGAATGCTGTTGCCCACAGCAAAAGCACATTTGCAAGCTCTGTGTGCTAATTAGGAAGTGCAGTCCCAGACTTTCTCCTGGTTGCTGCATGAAGGCTTCACACCTTTGCAACTTGGTGTCTCCCCCTCCTCCAATTTTAAAAGCAAGAGGAGGAAGCTTCTTTCAGACACTTCCCTCTCCTCTACTGTCAGGGAATACTACGTTCCTCTTGCCATTCCTACCAGTACAAAGGTCAAAAAAAATGACTTTACCCTCTGTTCCCTTCCTTCTGGCCTTTTTGATTTAGTAGCCAGTGGATGCTCATGGACACATGCCATGATTTAGGCTTTCCTGGGGTTTGTCTTGCTCCTCTCTCTCCATTGAATTACTCTGCTGTTTGCTGCAGAGAAGCCACAGCAAGCAATATTGCAGCCATCGCTTCACAGGTAACAGCACGCTCCATCGCTCCAGGTGTAAGAGACAAAGTGGGAAAAAGGACAGCGCATTCTTCCCCCCCCCAAGGTTGCCCATCACAACCACACACTGCAAACTTCAGCCAGTGACTCTGAGACACTTTGCCTTTGGCTGAGGGGAAAGCGTGCAGCCTGAAAAGCTTTGCATTTGCACAGGCATGAAAGGACTGAGTTTCTCTCTAGGAGGGAGCTCTGTTTTCTCCAGCATGTGTCAGACCCTGGAGACCCCTCAGCATTCTATCAAACACTAAAATCCAAGAGGGCTGTAACTGCACAGGATTTAAACAAAAAAAAAAAACAACACCACCACCAACAAAACAAAAACAAACAAACAAACAAAAAACATACACAAGAAAAAGAAAGCCAACCCTTTCCACTGTGTACTCCATCCTTTACATATCACCTCTACTACAGAAATTGTTTTTTGAGGGAAATTATTGGTCACAATTCTGATTATTACACCTAGTTTGCTCACGAGATATACTAGCTTTCAAATATCAACATAATGACTAAAGAAAAATTCAATTCTATGTCAAGGCTGATTTATTCATCAAAATCCAGAAGGAAATTCTGGACAAAGAGGGTGAGACAAAGAACGAGCCGATTTACATGATCCAATTAGAGGTGAAAAAACACTCCTCTGTGCAGCCAGGAGGAGGACCTGAAACTCCATCCGACTCTGTCAACCGGGACCAGAGAGCACTCTGGTCAAAGGGAGCTTCCCCAGGGACCAGCCACCTGCTGTAATTGCTTTAAAAAGAAAATACAGAGGAACAAAGCGAGGATCAACACAATGAAGATGGTACCAAACATAAACTCAGAAGTTTCTGTAAAGAGAAGTGATAATCTGCTTCCAAAAGTATGAAGTATGTCTTCAATAGCTTTTATGAGTTGTGATAATGTGAAGAGTACAGATCTTTTAAATGTTTAAGAAAAAATTATTCAGATTACTAAGAGTAACATCATAGGCAAAAGGGAAATGGTTTCCACTAGAACAATAAAAGAAACATTTCCTCTCAGAAATTATGAAACGTGATTTATTTTTTTTAGCACAACCATCCCTGAAAACTTGGTATACAGAAGAGAGGAGAACCCCAAATGGTGTGTAGAAAATAAAGATGTGGTTTGCAGAGAAATCCACGCCACCAAGAAGAAATACTGATAGGACACAATACCAGATACCACATTTAAAGAGACAGTAGAAAAAGATTAGGATCTGGTAGCCCAGGCAGACTTCAGCACGGCTGCAAGGCAGAGACACAGGCAAACCTGCCAACAACCCTCTGAGCAGCAAAAGGGCCGGCGCCCACCCACGCTGCAGATGGAAAGACCTTAGGGCTACCTAAGTCTCACCAACCTGCAGCTACAGAACTCCAGGGCGAGCCTGGCGCAGGCGGCCGCCCCCCGTCCCCCCCAGCCCCGAACACACAAGGCGCAGGCCGCCCCTGGACAGGCACAGCACTGAATTCACCAGCGGGTGCTGGCAGGGTGCCTCGACACTGGGAATTCAATAGGAACAGCAGGCCGAGGAGGAGTGAATAATTCAGGCACTCCACTCGCTTACACCATGTCGAGGAAAGGCGAAGCCTGTTCACACTGCCTTCAGCCACGCCGTGCACTCACGTTCAGGACCGGGACGAGGAGTCGGTGCGGGAGTGGCACACGGGTGGGCAAGGCCCACGGTGCCAGGAAAGCCGCCGGCTTGGTGAGCCGTGCCACGCTGGCAGGAGCCAGCGAGCCCGGCCTGCCCTTGCCACCAGCGGGAGTGGAGCGCCGACGCGCTACACAGAACCGCTTGTTCCCCTTACACACACAGCTCCCTGTGTCCCGCCTGGAAGGAAAAGCCACCGGGAGTGTCATGTGCTCTCCATCAGCCGGGCTCCCAAAGCTTAAAGCAGAAGAGGATGGAGGCTACTCCCTCACAGTCACTGCTCTGACCCTGAAAATGCTAACGTTATATTAGTCTACCAAAAATGAGAAAAGCTGGGGGGAGGGAAAAGGGGGATAAAGCGAGACAATATACGAGTGTTGGGGATATGAAAAATGTTAAATTTCAAAGCGACAGGGTTGCTGATTCAACACTGCATCATGCAGGAGAGGAAAAAGCTTTAGGAAAAAAATCCTCTGTGCCAGTCAGTAATGTCTAATGATGAGCAGGAGCACACAGAAAGACTGAGGAGAGTCTCCATCTCCTCTTTGCAGACGGAGAACAGACAATGATTACAACTAAACACACTCCAGAAACACAATTTCTCCTTGCCACCACTTGGAATGGGAAAACCTCAAGAAGGGCAAAAAGTATCACTGGATTTCTTTCCTCCCCTTCCACAAAGACATCTAATGCTGAAACTGTTCTGCCAGACCGACTCCTGAGGCCAGAAGAGACCTGGCAGATCAGCCCAAATTCTGGGTACTCTCAGTTTTAAAGCATGCCTGTCCAACCACATGCTGCAACACGGCAAAACTGCCTCCAGCGCATAATGGGCGTGCTCCCTCCTCCTCCTCCAGCTCAGCAGCCAGCTGCCTTGAGACAAGGTACGCCACATTATCCCACTGGTCAGAACAAAAGCATTCCGAATTGGCCAGGGCACAAACAAACAGCAGTTACAGCAGCCGACAGCAAGACAGGGAGCCTCACCGTGTACCAGGCAGCTGATAACAGCACTAAACCAGTCTTCACCACCAGGAGTTCTCCCCATCCCTTCTGCTCTCAAGAACTTTCCAACCAACTGATTCGGGACCGAACACCTCACACAGCGGCCAGCAGTGCCAGCTGTACTTCCCAGGCATCACGGTACAATTCACGGACACACTCAAGCAAGCAGCATGTGCAACGGCACTGTACAAGCCTAAGCAGATGGAGGTAGATTGGGTCCACTGTGTTCAGCAGGAGCCTCCAGGGGAAAAAAAAATATCTCATTTGATACCTATTCCTTTTCCTGCAGACCAGACAGACAGGGTAAGGCATCTTAAAGACAGATGTCTGTCCCATTATAGATCTCTCCGGGGCCTGCCAGGACTTAGCCTGTAGTTCAGCAAACAAAGAATCCCAAGCAGAACACGAAGCCCTACGTAAATCCTCGCAAGTCTGGGCTCCAGAAGCAGCTTCTTTATCTTCCCTGCATTTTTTATTATCTTTTTAAATTTTTTGGCACTCTGATGACTGCCACAAAGGTAATGTTTGGAATGTACAAATCTGTGCCAAAAACTATGCAGAGAGAAAACCTTAACAACTGTGTTTTAGCTGAATACAAACTTAGTTCACAGTGTATTTAGGTCAAGCCTTTTGCCCTTCAGATCTTACTGTACAAACACCCGCAAACCAGTAGCTCTTCCTTTGTAAAACAGAGGCGGGATGACAGAAGGGAAAAGAGTATGAGGTCCCTCTCAGTCTAAATTCCTCATTCGTTTTTACAAACAGGAATTACTGCATCATTAGATTTAGTGGCAGTACTTAAAATCAAATCAGATTTGGCAAGAGGAAAATAAAGCTATCAACTCCTGACATTTGCAACTTCAAGTGTATTAGACCAGCTCTTCCATTTATATTTAGTACACCAGTGAAGAAAGCAGCAGTCTCTAATTAAACAGACACAGCGTAATCTTTACTGAGGGAATCAAACGCACCAGAAACCTTCCCCTTCCTGGTGCCACAGCTCCCTGGGAAGCCAGGCTCCCACATGCAGCGGAAACCATCCCAGTGAGTGAGTCAGCGCAGCTATCCCAACGGGGCACGATCCAGAGGACCATTGGAAACAGCTGCTGGGAGATCAACCGAAAGAGAGAAATAAATTCAGACAAGGCCCCAATTTTGCCTGCTCCAAGAGGATTGTTTTATTTGTTTCGCTTTGTCTGGGCCACAAGCCTCCCCCATGCCTTCAGGGACTTGTCTCCCCATTGAAGGGGGCAACAGACATCATTTTAGCTTCACTGACACCATCATGGACTCTAGAAGCCAGAAGAAACCTATGTGATGTGCCTCTTGCTGTCCAAAGAGAACCTCCTGGAAGAGCTCCTAT
This sequence comes from Empidonax traillii, assembly GCF_003031625.1. Classification (NCBI taxonomy): domain Eukaryota; kingdom Metazoa; phylum Chordata; class Aves; order Passeriformes; family Tyrannidae; genus Empidonax; species Empidonax traillii. Next base: position 1,985,832 of record NW_020955248.1, on the reverse strand, counting down.
ACAGCAAAGTCTCAGGCCATTTCCTAGCACAAGGGAAAGCAGTACAAATTGGAGGGGACAGAAGGTTGCAATTTGGGAGTGCAGGGCTCTGTCAGACACTGCCAAGAGTTTTTGATATTCCTAGGATTTACAGAAACTGCAGACTTACAGCTCTCATCTACTTCCTCAACTCAAATCTTTCAAGGAATTTACTGATTTCCTACAAGTTCCTCACTGTTAAAATAGTCCCTGTTTTTCTCATGTTTGCATTGGGCACAAACAGTGCTGGCGCTGCTTGGGCACACGCTGCCCAAATTCAGAGAATAAAGGATGTAAAATTCCCTTTAGTTTTAAATTTACTATGAGAAGCAGTTCTCTTAACTGATCCTTCTCACTCCAAGGAAATTAGAGCTATTTTATATCATGACCTTTGACCTACAGGAAACAGCAAAGTAAGAGCCGAAAAGGAATATTCACAGAGAGAAAACAGCAGGAAAGGGAACAGACGAGTATCATCAACATGCATAAAGTCTTCCAGAACCCTGTTTCAGTTCCTGGGCCAGCTGAGAGTCACTGAGCAGCAATGCACTGCACCCAGCTGCAAACATGCATCTCAACCTCGAGATTCCCCTTCACAATCAAAGGAAGGGTGGGAATCTCTCTGTGAGACTGCCCAGGAGGTGGAAACACGGCATATTTGGCCAAACCTCATTACAGGGCATCTCCGGTCTTTCTCTCCTCTGCTGCTTGCTCACTGTGACAGCCAGCCTATCCGTCACACAACTCATCAGCATGCAGTCGCCTGTCCCCCCCTGCCCACACCCTCCCCGTACGCTCCCCAGCATGCAGCAGTAATTGCCTTTCCTATTAGCCCACAGCGACAACAGCTGCCATGGCAACTAGCAATGATTTTAATAAGTTGGGTCTGTTTTCAAGGGCAGCACACGCGTGCCGGCACATGAGCACGTTGCGGACGCGCGCCAAGAGAGAGGAGGACCTGCCGTCAAATACAAAGGCAGAGTTGGAAACACAGTTGGATCAGAGAAGCCGTGGATGAGCAAATGTTTACCCCTCTCCTGTGCGGGAGGAGTGGACAACCACTCACTCCTAAAGCGGTATGGATGTGAGAGGTTGACAGTGGCATGGTGGTACTAAGGGATGCAAAGGATTCTCCTTGCTGGAGCTACAGATGCTGCCCAGGTGACAGAAGCGATGTGCAGCAGCTGCACTCTTGATACATCGTGCCACATCAATGCACACACTGCTACTGTTGGCACTGCTCAGATGGGCACTGCCAGCACTGGACAGCACCTTCCCTCTCAAAAGGGCAGCAGAGGCAACACATCCACAGTGGACTCAACCGGACTGAGCGATAAATTCTCCTCTTTGGCATTACTCATTTTCTATGAGACCATGAAAAAGAAATTCTGAGCCAAATGGAGAGTAGAGGGAAAGGATCACTTCTTTCAGAATCTACTGACCCCCAGACCACCTTAGCCTCGAGGAAAGGTTTCACACCACGCACCCCAACACAGGGAGTCACTAGACAAGAGGCTGTACCTACTGTAAATACCCCACAGACGCAGTTTGGTGGCCCAGAGCAAAGGGCTGTGATCAGTCAGATCAGCCTACACCAGGTGGTCTAATGCTGTTTATCCCAGAAGCACTAATACAACATTTGCAAGTCATAAATTTAATACTACTGTTTTGTTTTGTTTTTTTTTTCAAAGGCCTTTTGAAGGTTTAGCCTAATCAGCTGTCCATCAGCTGCTACAAAGGGACACTTTCTGCTAAGCAAACTGTACCGGTATTTGTAAACACATAAAAAACTTGGAGCAAACAGACAAGAAAAGCAAGCACGGCATGGTGAAGCCCAGAATTCCAAAACTGGCTGCAAGGCTAAGCACACAGTATCATACCAGTCTCACAAGCTATGCAGACTCATGGGAGAGGGCATTAAAAAAAAAAAAGATAAATATGTACAGCCATACCACGTACTTCGTCCAAGCCTAAAGAAAATATTAAACATGTAACAACAGGATGCAGATCCGTATATGTAATAAATTTCAACTGAATTCTAGTGCTACGGAAAGATGCTGTAAAATGCTGCAAACTCCCTTCTGCTAACACAGCAAACTGATGAAGCACAAGACAGAAGCAGTGCACAGCTCACCAAGCCTCCAAGGACTCTCCTTTAGATGGAGAGGGCAGCATTAAAGCAAGGAGACCACCTAGTTCAAACTAGGGGAATAAGGATGGCCCACTGAACCCAGTGCTCCAAGATTTCTGCTCCTTCACAGGTGACCTGGTAGAGTTGTTTCATTCCTCTGTGCATTACCTCACACCACTTTTCTTCCTAACACGAATGCCATGCAATTAGGATTTAAGAAGGGCTCAAATCCAGGATAACGAAGGCTAGGCTAAAAAATACAGGGATATTTAACCGCTAAAAACAAAGGATTAAATCAATGAACAGGAACCAAGAGATTTGTTTTGATTCCTGTAATGCTATCTGCCTTGAACAAACTCTGTGGATACATTAGTCTCCGGCTAGCCCATACATGACAAAAAAAACTTCACGCTACCTAGTGAACTGAGCCACGCTGGAAGTCGTGGAGAAAAAAAGACTTCTGGGAACCTGCACTATTCCCTTCGTCTGACACCTGAGCTGTGACTGTGAACCCCTCCCCCAAGCAGTAACACTACTTCATTTTGCTGTACATCCTCCCTTTCCAAGCAGCACATGAAAATGATGCTCCATCCTTGCCAGATTCATTGCTGCCCAGGGGGTTAAATACAGCAGCAATGAATTGACTGGTCTTGTTAATTTAATTCAGCTACATGGGAAATCTGTAAACAGAAGCAGAAGCCATGACAATATTATCAGAAGGCTCTGAACACAGCCTTGAATAATTTGCTTTTGGTTATCACTGTTAACCATGCAAGGAAGAAGAAATTTTCCTACAGGACATTTTACATTTTTATACATGTTAAACCTCTTCCAGGTAAGAAGAAAGTTTCCTACAGGCAACATCACTTTTTCTACCCTGCCAATTAGCTTCACACATAACATGCTGACCAAGCATTTGACTAGACTTGCTTCCAGCAACTCCAACCCAGAACTAATTTAACAGAGGTGAAAGCCCCCCCGAGTCACCAGGGAAGGCAGGACCACCTGCCCTGGCTCCATGAGGATGGAACAGCCTTTGGAAGATGAGTGATACCACATCCCATCCTCCCTTCCTACTGCAATCTTATTTCCACAGTGCCCCTGTTCAAACACAGCCCATACAAAATTAGTGGTAATTTTTTCTAGCAACTTCACGAAGATCGCTGCCTCCACGAGGAGCACTCAGCAATAGCCATCTGTAAATAACCACGTCATCCAACGGCCTCCACAGCCCAGGAAAATCCACACAAGACAGAAAAGTATTTACCTAGGAAGTAAAGTTGGGAAGTGACCTATTAAGAAGTTCTGCGCTACTTAATGTGACTGTATTCATCATCAAAAATCCTGCCCAGGAAGTCAGAGGCAGAGAAAGCCTTACAATGGTAGGAATTAACCCATGGAAGAGGAAAAATGCCACATGTTTATTCCTGCCCAAAGAGCCCAGAGATTTCAGGATTGTCTTTAAAATCCTATTCTAAAAACAACAGTAAAAATCAGGAGTTGCAGAACCAACCAGACAGATCTACAGACCTCAGAATCTTAAACTGCAAACTCCCAACAATTCAGGTAGTAAGAAACTGGTGAGCCAGTATAAGAAACTACTCAGGATAATGGACATAAAATTTGCGTTTCAGACCAACCTTGAGGACCAGGTAAACTACACAAGACAAAGAGAGCACTTAATACTACTGTACCAGAAGGGCTGGTCAGTCTGTCCAGTGTACTGCATCTTCTCCAGAACACACGCATCATCTCCTTATCAAGCACCAAATCCAAGAGAAGCTACCTCACAGAACACCTTACAGTGGGTATCTGAGCCCAAGCATAGAGATTTTATGCTTATTTAAAGACAGACTTCACGAAAGAGCTTGCTAACACCTTGTCAACAACAGTGACTAGTTGAAACCAGGCATCTTGGAAAACTTCAGTGCACACGGGAGTCAAACACACCCACCTCCTGCTACAACTCCCAAGGATGGTAAGGGACAGGCACTACTTCGGGAAGACTGTCACCACATTCACACTGCAGCCAGAGGGTTCCTCATTCTGACAGAACAGGACCGTTCTCCCAAGTTTGCCTACAAATTCCATGCTAACAACTACTAAAACCCAACAGAAACAAGAACACTTACCGCAGGATGAACCAGACCTAGTGAATCACTATCCATTCCCCAGCTACATGTTAAAACATGCAAACTGGCTAATCTTTTCCCCACACATAGAGATGCCTCAAAGGTTTTGATGCCAGCATGAGAAGGAAGGGGAACCAGACCACCAAAGTCAAAAAATAGAGGCTGGTTCAGAAAGGATGTAACAAATACGGTAAGGATGAACAAATGCTGTTATCAAATGCCACACTGCAAAGTAACCCAGTATTCCTATCAAAACTCCAGTGGACCTGTCAAGCCTCATCCCACAAAGCTACCAAGCCTATGAGCTACTTCCACCGTAAATGCCTGCAGTAATCATGAGTTCCAAAAATGAAACAAATGCCATGCTCAAAAAAAAAATCCAATGCAAAAACTATCTTCCTGTTTTCACTAGAAAGGTCATGCCTATTTAAGGAAACCTTCCCAAGCAACATGGACATGCTCCATCCACATCCATCAACTAAGACTTCCAGACTTCAGTGTAATCATTCATCAAAAAATTCCTAGTCTTTAAAAGAGTCGTGGCCAAAGCTGCAAATCCAACCCATGCTCCTCCTGGCATGCCAAGCAGTTACAGACACCTGACCACTCAAGATGAAAACATCAACCCATAGCAGAGGAGGAATTCTTACTGAACCCTTTAAGCAACTAATGTTAGGAGGAAAACAAACGCACACAAAGTCTCATTGCGCTTTCATCTGTTCTAGTCAACACCTTCCCCAAGGGAAACACTCGTACCCAGGAGAACCTACGCACTGGTCTGGCCAAAACAGACACACTCAGTTCTCAGCCCCATAGACACATGGGTTTCAAGACAGAATGTGAAGCACCAAGAATTCTTTATGGTGCTCATTTGTGATTAATCAACAGAGAAAAGTTATTTTTCTGAATCTGCAGTATTTGACCACATGATGTTCCTATTAAAAGCCAGAAGAGATCAGGCAAGATAACGAAATGCAGCAAGCCTTTTCTGGAAGGATGTAATCAGTGGACAGAAACACATACAAAAAACAGACCTAATTACAAGCATAATTTCAATTTCCTGGCAAAATCTCACACAAACATATATATATATATATATATATATATATATATATACACGTTTATCAGATGGTCAGACAATACAGATTCAAATACCAGTCTCAGCCTCATTCACCACATCCAAGTCCCTCAGTCCCGAGAGGTCAGAAGTGAGCGCTGAATGAAGGGATGGATAGATAGTGTGATGGTTTTGGCTGGGATAGAGTTAATTTTCTTCACAGTAGCTGGTATGGGGTTGTGTTTTAGATATGTGCTGGAAACAGTGTTGATAATTCAGGGATGTTTTAGTTACTGCTGAGCAGTGCTTACACAGAGTCAAGGCCTTTTCTGATTCACCCCAACCCACCAGCAAGGAGGCTGGGGGTGCACAGTAAGTTGGGAGGGGGCAGAGCTGGGACAACTGACTCTGAATGACACAAAGGATATTCTATACCACATGGCGTCATGGTCAGCATATAAACCTGGGGGAAGAAGGAGGAAGGAAGGATATTTGGAGGGATGAAGTTTGTCTTCCCAAGTCACCATTACACATAAGGAAGCTCTGCTGTCCTGGGGATGACTGAACACCTGCCCATCTGTAGGATGTGGTGAATTAATTTCTTGTTTTGCCTTCCTTGCATGTTTGGCTTTTGCTTTACCTGTTAAACTGTCTTTATCTCAACCCACAAGTTTTTTCACTTTTAGTCTTCTGATTCTCTCCCTCTCCCCAGTGAGGAGGAGTGAACGAGTGGCAGTGTGAGGCTTAGTTGCCAGTTGGGATTAAACCATGACAGATGGAAACACTACAAAGAGTTAGTTCCACTGTAACTCTTTATTCAACAATCAAAATCCACAGTTGGCCCATTTCTTTTTAGATTCCCCTTCTCTGAACCATTCTCTGGCCCATGGTTGACATCTAACCATCACACAGATAGCCCTGTTCACAAAAGCCACTATCACCTCCTGCTGAATCCATTCCACCATGGCATTGCAGAGGATGGCATTGCCTCCTGTCCGTGACTGCGACCTCTCAGCCCAGCTCTCACAACACTTGGCATGAAGACCACCACTCTCAGGGAAATCCAACTAGCCCAGGAAGTCAGAATCTTCAAAGAAGTGCTTAGGTACAAAGGTCATATAGAGAAAAAGCTGTTAGATGCAGCTGGTGACATTAGCAGATGCCAGGTCTCCACTGGATTCATGTGAGAACTGGAGAGGACTCCAGCCTCATCTCCTCCTGTCACTTCAAGGCAACAAGAATTCCCAGAGCACATGCAGAGGCACAAAGAATGTATTGCCAGATTAGTCTTTATCTCCTCTTTTCAAAAAGCAGCGGGATTGATTTGCAGCCCTAATGTGTCACGGAGTCTCCTCAGCAAAACACGCCTCTCTCTCCTCCTCGCTAGCCCAAGTGACCACACTGAGACCTGGATCCCCAAGAAGGGAGAGAGCTGCAGATCCCACGTGGCAGCCATCGCAGGAGCAGGTCAGGAGCCAATTCCTGCCATTCCTGTCCACACAGCAGCTCTCTTCATTGCTAATAGACCGAAACATGCTTTTAACTCAAAAGGCAAGGTAGCTACATTCTCTCCCAGAATAGCAACTGCAAAAGTCAAGGGCTGTGGATTAAAAAATAGCAGCTACAGCTACCCATGCAGCTTCCACTGTTTCCTCATGTGCAGGGATGTTACAACAAATCAGGATTATATGCTATTTTTTCCTGATTCCCACTGCATTTTGATCAGGAGAAACAGCTGCAGAAACCAAAAGGTATGTGGATTTGTAGTCAAAGACAAGCAATATTCATTCTACTTTAAAAGTTTTTAGAAATGATTACATTTCTACATTTTCCAAGTGAAGTTTAACTACAATGATGACCAAGTTATTTAATTCAAGCTTTTCTGCTGTTTTTTAAGATGATGACAACATTACTTTATATTTGCCCAACATGACACACTTAAGGATCAGCCTGTGGAAGCAGCAGCATTCACATATAGAGTGGATGTTGTAGAGAGCCGTAGGTCAAGGATTTGATCATCACCAAAACCTCACCAATTACAATAAAAAATACTAATTAAAAATAAATCAGGTTATAAGTTTTCTCAGATTTTTGCAAAAGTGGTCTTATTACCAGTTCCACAATTCCCCATTTCTATAATAAGACAGAATATACCTTTTCTGCATCTCAGAAAAAATAAGATCATCAGTATCTCTGAAGCACAACAGTCAGTACCATAGAAGAGACCATTAAAAATTAATCGCTCTGCTTTCAGTGCAAAGTTTAGATTATCTGCAGTAAATTCAGTTTGGGGTCATACATGAGATGAAAAATAAGAAATTAAATACTGGATAGTTCTTGGTCCAAAACCTGACCTCACACCCATTTTAACTGGCTACAAAACTCCCATTAGATTTAATAGCGCTCAGTGAGCACTATCCATTTGCTACACTTGCGGAGGTGAAGTCATTTCTAAAAACATAAGAGGTACAACCACATAATTATGACTTCACATGATGACTTCTTGCCACGTTCTCCTGCTGGGCACTTGCTGGGCATGAACTTTGACCCCTAACATGTGGATGCCCCGTGTATCGAGTCTCCCCAGTCACAGCCTGCTGCAGCACAGGTTCTCACTCTGGCGCCTTCTCTGTCTCCTTTGCACTGAGGACACAGCACCCAGCACCTTCAGACCACACAAAGTCAAACCCCAACCCCCACAGCACTGCCATAGCATAACGCACCTCTCCCAAAAATTGGAGCATTGAAAGCATTCTGCATTTTCACACACTTCAACTTCTGCTCCTAGACAAAAAACAATAGCAGGACGGGCAGGAGCTTCAAAAGCCAACTGGATTCTCCTGCAGGCTGCCCAAGAGACATTCAGATCCACTACTGCAAAACAGCAGCAGTGTTGCATACACTTTATTGCCTCAGTTTCTCCCACGATCTGAATCATTCCTAAAGCCAACACAACATGAACTCCTGCTTCCTAGTACATGCCACCAGCCCCAGGACAACTGCCCATATCACACTGCCAGCTCCCACTTCTTTCAGTATGCCCCATGGTTCCATCTGCTGCAGCAACACCACAGCCTAGATTTCCTTCCATGAATGAACCTTTTGGATCTCCCCAGGCTGTGTGGCTGGTCCCACTAACGGAAGTAAAAGCAGCATCACTCAGACACAGCAGTCTTTAATCCCAGGAACAACCCCACGTCACTCCAAAACTGAGCTTCAAGAAAAGGCAAGGCAAAGTACCTACAAAATACACTCCATCCTGGTCCAGCTTCACTTCAACATTACACAGGGCTTTTAATATTAAACAAGGATAGGAAAGAGGCCTCTGATGGATCTGCTTTCCAAGACAGTGGAGTACAAAGGGTAATGGAGGAGCCATTCCTTGCACTTCCCCTCATTTCTTCTTACCACAAAAAGGAAGCAAAGCCACAGAACAGAATAGAACCCAAAAGACGGGCAGAGATGGCTCAGAAGCACGATCCCACAGAAACCGCTTGGAGAGTCATGCTTAGCTCCTCTGCTTGCAGATCCGGGAACCCAGGAAGAAGGCACCCAGCCCTGCAGCAGCGCAGAGCCCAGCCTTCCTGGGCCTCACTGCCTGAGGTCAGTGAGCAGGCTGGAAGAAAGGTGATCTTCTCGCCCCTATCCGGGTAAGGGAACGGCAACCACAGGCAGCAAATTATAGCACTAGGATCCCAGCTACAGCCTCCCCTCAGCCCACGCAGCACTAAATCAAGGCTTTTTAGTGATGCCTTGGTGGGATTTTCTTCCCGGGCATCACCCCCAGTGGTGACAACCACCCCAAGTGTCTCCAAGGATCTCCCACAGAAATAGCAGTGGGAAAGCTGTACAGAAAGCCTCGGTTAAAAGAGCACAATGCTCCTGTTCCTTGAAGAAACCTGAGCTGGATCCAGATCCCAAGACCTCAGAAGCCTCTGGGGAGCATATTTTGATATCTGCAACACACAGAAATGCCACATAAAATTGCTTCTTTAGTCTCTCTATTAAAAGAAATTTAGTTGTGTACAGCCAGAGGGTAAAAAGTGCTGATACACTGAGGGGTGTTCCCCACCCTCCCTTAAATGGTGCAGCTTCTTCCCCATCTCTATGCTAATACTTGCATTATTGCTGAGGCAATTATGAGCAGATAAAACCCAAGAAAGTCATACAAAAAAAGCAACAATTGCTTCTAGCCCGTGCTCTTTGAAGCAAACATCCAATCTTTCTGCACAACAAGGCAAGCACAAGCAACAGCCACGTGAATGCACAGCCCCTTCCAAAACATGCCAGAGTGAATCCCACTGTCCTATCCAAGTAAAAGATCTCATTTACCTCTCTTCTAATCAGTATGAATTGCAAGTACACTCTGCCCACAGTCCAAAAGTTAGGAGGTGGCAATGGTATAGCTGATTGAACACCAATGCCACACCAAGTGAGCTGACAGAAACTGCCAAAATTTCCTGCTCTGCCCAAGCAGATGCTGGATCCAGCTCAAGTTCAGCTGATGTCCCTCATTAAACAATGGAGCTTTTGTATACAACCTTTTCCTTCTTTTTGGCCACTTAAATACATCATATCACTGCTAAGGAGTTAGAGACCCATTTCCTTCAGACCAGCAAGAGAATTGATAGGGGTGGTTTTGACAGATGCCGTATGTACACGTGACAAGCCAAACAAGAGAGACACTGGAACGGTTCACAAACACCCTGGAAATCTTCCAGAGCCGAGAATGCGATTTAGAAACCTAGAAAACTATGTCGGGACTTCCTTAGCAAAGGTTTCCTGCAGGAAAGGTGCCCTGGCACAGCTCAGCAGGACAGCTCGGCAAAGCCCTGACAGGGAATGCTGTGAGGTCAGGACAGTGGCATGGTCCAGGACTGGTGAGGACTGTTTCATATAGCCCCTGTCACGATAGATTTGGCTCCTATAAACACCTCTAACTCAACCTGGAAAAAAGGAGGTGCACTCAGGAAAGTAAAGCAGAGGGAGGGGGAAGCATGCTGGGGAAAATACATGCGCATCTTTCAAACTGAATTTACAAGATTGCTAGCAAAATTAAATTTATTGGAGAGCAAAGGGAGTTAAGGCCCAAAATGCAGCCAAGCAGCTCTAATCCCTAAACATCGGGATTATCTCATGACAGCTACACTCAGGCGTCCACTCAATACCACTGTAAAATGTAGATCAACAGAATGCTTCAATGAACTGGAACTCGTTACCTCTAATTGCTTCTCTCACTTCTCTTCTGGATGTTCCTCTGATCCCTCAGCCACCACATTTCAACAGCAAACATGCATACACACAGAAGGTCAACTAATATCAGAGATGGGCAAATTAAATAAGAGGTTTCCAGACATCCAAAACATCTGCCCCTCTCTTTCACTTCACACAAAAACCAAGGTTTGCTGCACGCCAGGAGACAAGTCAGCAGCACAGAGTGATAGGTTTTGAAACACCTTCAACTGATGTGATCCCTAGCATTTTCCAAAGGGGTAGAGGTTCCTGTGCAGCCAACCAAATGCTGCTAACGACAGGCTTTATTTTTCCAAGCTAACAGGGGTATGTCCTCCAGCAGCAGTTTCCAGGGGGTCACAGACCACACACACAGAATCTAGTCCAGATCCATCTCAACTTCAATTTGGCTTCCCTACCACTAGTGCAAATGAAGCAGCTAATTTTTTTTTTAATTTTATTTCATTTTATTGCTGCCTCCTTTGCATCTCACGTGTTGTGGTACTCCTACTGCCACCAGCCTCACACAGCAGAGCCACTGAAAGCTCTCAGCACCCTCAGGAAACTCTCAGCACAGTCACAATAAAGCACAATGCCAGCACAGCAACACCTCTGCTAAACCTTCAGTGACCAGCACTTCTTTGAGACAACCTTGAAAACAGAGGAGCAAACCCCCGATGCAAAAGGGCAAAGCGGGAGCCCTGCTCGATACATTACTGGGAGGAAAAGCCAACAGAGGGTATTTTACAGGATGTGCCTGGAGCTGCTCCAAACTCAGCTAGGTGGGCAATCTTTGCAAGGTCCAAAGGAGAGGCTAGGCTTCCAGCAAAATACCAGAGCACTCACGTTTCTAAATAGGAATTCTGAAAAGGAAAAATAAAAAGCACATGTCTACAGCTGGTACACATATTCAGAAGGAAACCAACCTCACAACTGTGGCCATCCCCTTTAAACACAAATCTCTGGAATCTATAGAGAAATACTGAGAGAGCCTGGAGGGGTACTAAAGCATCCAGAATACTTTACTTGGGTTTCCATTTTCCTGAGTAGGGCGAGAAAAGAGCCAACATTAAAGCATTCTCAACAACTCTAAAATCCCAACTTTCAGTCTGTTTGCCAAAGGTTTTCTTTGAACTGGAGATTTTCTAAGTGTTCCCAGACTGTGTCAGGTCTAACTCATCACATGCAGATATTTTAAAAAAACAAAGGACAAAAGCAAACAGAGAAACAAAAACACACTTAGAGGTGATTCATTATGTCTCAACACATCAGCAATAGGCTGTCGAAAGCATCCTAGGAAACCTCATCCTGGATTACAGGCAGGGGTCAGCTTCTAAAGGTTGGAACTTCCTTTCTTTTCTATAGTATCTTGTATCCCCTGCATTGCTCTGCATCTCTTTACAAAGACAGCCATGCCATGAATAATAAGAGGGAGGAAAAAGCTAACTTGATTACACAGCTTTTCCACCATTTACTGGAACTAGATGTTCTCTTCTGTAAGATTTAAAAATACCGACTTCCATAGGATCTACCACAGCAGAAAAGCTGTTAGTCACTGGCCCCTGCTTGATTACAATCCCAATCAGCCCTCTTACTTGTAAACCCGAACCTGTCATAGGAAATTATCAACCGACTGATTTCTTGCTGTCCTCCAGAGTACCACAAACAGGCCACAATTTGAATGAGGACACTGGCGGCTGTCATGAAGCACAAGCCATGTCCCTGCTCCCCCCTTTCTGTGATATACTGCAGTTCAAGGTTTCCAGTCTTCGTGGTGGAATGAGCTGGGCTGGTAGAGGGTGTTAGAGACCATCTTCTGGCTCATGGCAGGAGGAGAAACCGCGGACTTTCTTGCAGAGGAAAGACTTATCGTCTATTACATCATTATTCAGTCACAGGGGACTGATCTCAACAGCACCAGTCATCTTTATGAACCCTATGCAGACATGGCTGAATGACAACACAAAGTCTCCACTCATCGCTGCCACTAAAGGTTTACACGGCCTGGGTGAGGCACAGACCACAGCTGCACTGTCTGCCCTGAGCGGTCGGCCACGCTCACGGCTGCAGAACAGTAACTCTCCCAAATACTCAGGGATCCTAAGCACACAAGTCATTCATGAAAGAGGAACAAGGATCAGCTCTGTTCACACCTTGCATATAATTCCACCCACATATTACCCCCAGGTATAATTTTAATTCACTAACCAGTCTAGACCCCATAAAAAAAGTTAAATCAAAATTCAGCTTCGGGACTGAGGGAGGAGTTGATTAACTCCTTCAACCCTAAGCAAAACGAGGTGAAGATTTTTTAGTAACTTTATTCAGCAGTGTAAGATGTCTGATACAACTCTAGCACTTGGAAGGGGAATACAAAAACAGCACCCTGGAATTATACCCTTGACTGCAGCTCTAAAGAGAAAGGGACACTTTCTAGCTAGCCACAACATTTCTCATCCTTCATCATGCAAGGAACAGAGGAGGAGAGAGATTGTTGCAAGGGTACTTTCTCTTCCATCTGTGCAGCAGTCAGTCTCTTTTGACAAGCAGCAAATACAGCTGCATCAACAACTGCATTTCGGTGCAGTTTCACAAGCGATTTTGGCCAATATAGCTTTTTTTTACCTCTCATCCATTAGGCATTATTTTTACTCAGATAGCAAGCTGATCCAAATGACCCAACCATCCAAGCCAGCAAAGAGCACAAACTAGGTACCACCTAGTATTTATACAGTTAAAAAGCATCAGTACCTTTGGGGCCCTTCATTTCCAAAGCTTACAAACCTACCCAAATAATTCCAGGAGACATTCCTGGCTGGTGGCGTTTGATTTTTACCACTTATGAAACAGAGGGAGCTAAAAACCAGCAGTTTCTGATGGACCTTTTCCTCCCACGCCACGATTAACTGAAATATGTCCCAGAAGCAGATAGCAGCCATGATCCGATTTGTCCCAATCCCAACTCAAGCAGCTTTACACCACCCTCCTAACAAGATCAGCACTGGCCAAACACCATTTATCCGGCCTGATCAAAGATGGATTAGATAATGAAACCCTAACTGCATAAGCTGTCTGAGCATGCTGGCCTGAGACAGCAGAAAACAAGAAGCCCAGTAAATATAAGGGCTGCTTTAAGCTTTTAGACACCCTTCACCCCAAGGTCTTAGTAACTAGCTACGATCTTGTCTTCCCGTAGGCTAGTTATAATACTTCACATTAAGAGGCCCCCCAAAAAAGCTATGAGTTTTAGAGTTGCGTTAGTAATTTCTACAGCTAAATGATTTATTTCAGCATTACAAGTCGTGTTCATACCCTGAACCATTGGTTGTTACAGGTTATCCACAGAAGAAATGGTGGTGGGCACGGCACTCTGTGATTCCTCGCTATCAGCCCAGAGACCCAAGGTCACCAAGTTTACACAGCAACAGCCTGTGGCTCTTGGAACAGGAAGTAGAAAATTGACAGGATCTCCAGGAAAAACAAGGTACGACAGTTTGCTGGTGTTATTTCCAGCTTCCAGAAAGCCTCTAGTACACATGAGAGGGGGGTAGGGGGGGAAATCAAAGAATAGGCTCTTTATTCCTCTTGTAAGCATTACGTACAGTTAAACATAGAGGATTTGCTAAAAAGAACCCGTTATTCTAAAATAACATACTTCAAAAGAAGACACTATCTGAACCGAAATCCTCATAAAAGGCAATCTTGTGTTTTGACTTCTAGGTTAAAAGATACTGAATTTCCCAAACATTGAAGAAACCCTTTTTCCTACTTCTGGTATTATCTGTAAGTTTGGCTTCAAATTTGGTACTTCTTGCTTACAAACATGGAAAGATTCTCCAAATATATAAGCCACATGCATTAACATTAAAAAAAGTCAAGGGAAACTTCTGGACGTAGAATCATAGAATGGTTTGGGTTGAAAAGGACCTTAAAGATCATCGAGTTCCAAATAACAGTATGTATTTATGCATACATACACATATATTTATGTTTATTTTTATATAAATATATATGTTTATTTTCATATTTTATATTTAAAAGATTGAAAAATCTTTTGTATACATATAAACACACATATGGAAAGATTAAAATTATGCTATAAATGCCAAGTAAGTACAATATGGGTGTCCTAATCTGAAAAACAGCTATACTGACTACACACATACTTAAAAATCGGACCCTACTAATTGCCCATCACCTAATTTCTCTACTGTTTGCAACCATCTGATACAGAAATAAACCCTAACTTTCCACTAATTTATTCCACAATTAATCCCTAGTATCATTAACACCAGCATTACACACTGCTGCGCACACTCACTGTCGTAGCCCCGTGGCTGAACGCTGCAATCTTACTAACTTACACTATTCACTGAACAGACAACAAAACACTTTTCCCTGTAAATATGAAGAGGAGCCTTTAACCTGTACAGAAATTGTACTCACTTGCAATTAAAAAAGAAAAAAAATTCAGACTTTTGCTAAACCTGTCCAAGTCTCTTCCGGGGCAATTTTCAGTTGAGTTACCATTGGTTTACATCAACACCAACCAGTTTAACCACTAACTGCAGGTAAACTGGTGCATCTCCTGTAGTTACACAGGACCTCTGCCTCAGTTCAAGTCCGCAAAGCTGGAAGAACTTCATGTCACCATGTTTGCGCGCTCATTCACAACTTCCAGCTAGACACAACACATAAGCACTCCTTCGATGCTGAGCATCCTTCTCTTTGCAACTGTACACATTATCTGAGTCATACTTGACACCTACGTGTGGGAGAACACACTACTCCAAGGGATAAAAGAGCGCAGCACGATTCTTGCCAGCCCTCGGGGAGCATAAGTGGCAGCACTTGGGTGCGAAGCTCTAGCGTACCTTCAGGCCACACCATCACACTGGGAAAAACACGATGCTGTGGTGTGCAGAGACCACCACGAAAGGTTGAACGTCAGACAGAACTACAAACAAAACTCTCCTGCTATAAGCTGTTTAAAAAAAAATAAATCTTGAGCATGAAAACCGAGGGCAGCCTGGGAAGCAAAAAGGGAAGAGTACTGGTCAGCATTTGGCATCTTGATGAGAAGCACAGTGGAGAACAGGATGCTCCCTTTGGAAACTACCAGCAGCGCTTACCAGCCCAAGAAAAGGTGAGAGGAGAAACAAGTTGAGATGAATAAATCACTCTATTTCTAAAGAGCTCCGATATACTTGTCACAAGAGACAGAAGCAGAAAAGGTCAGTGCAACTGCCATAATAAAACAACTCTCCACAACACCTAGACAAAGGGAGGCAGAAATACCTTGCCAGCATCATCCCACAAACACAAAAGCCAATGCACCTGGAACGAGCGATGTTTTGGGGACGATCAAACCGCGCTGGCAGAAGACAAACAGGGACGTGAGATCCCGAGCCAAGCTGGAAGACGCCCCCACTACTCTTATTTTCCCCCTTCCCAGGCAGCACCTGGGCTTTCTCATGGTGCCGTACGAGCCCCAGGGCGGCGCGGGTGAACCCCGCCGGCCCCGGAGCGCTGCCGGAGCCCCGCGCCCGGCCCCGCACCGCGGCCTCCGCGGGCTGCGCGGCGGTGCCCGGAGCGCCGGACCCGCCGGCGGCTCCCGCGGGCCCCGCGCCGCCACCCCACGTGCCGGGCTGTGCCCCCGGGGCCGCCCGGCTCGGCCGGGGAGCGCGGGGGGAGCCTGAGGGAGCCCCGCTCGCCCCGCTGCCGGCGGGGAAAGGGCCGCACGCCCGAGCGCAACGCGCCGAATCCCGCAAACCGAAATTAAACGCGGCCCGGCCCGGCCGAGCCTCCGGGGAGGGAGAGCCGGGGACGGCCCGGCCCTGCCCGCTACCTGCATGCCGCCGCCGTCGGCCTCCGCCTCCGTCCGCAGCCGCTTGCTGTGGCCGCCCTCGGCGCCGTCCCCGCCGGGCATGGGCTGCTCCAGCTCCGGCTCCCGCTTCACGCCGCGGGCGGACCCCGCGCCGCCGCCGGCCAGGAGCTGCGGCTGTGGCTGCTGCTGCTGCTGCTGCTGCGGGGGCTGGCCGCCCTCCGCCATCCGCGCCGCCGGAGCCCCGGCCGCCCCCCGCCGCGATCGCCCCGCTCTGTCACCGCGGCGCCCGGCGCTGCCGGAGGAGCAGGAACGGCACAAGGAGGAGGGGGAGGGCGGCGAGCCCCGCGCCGCGACCGGAGCAGCAGGGGGAGCGCCGGGCTCCGACCCACCGGAGCGCCTCGGTCACGGACTCGGCGGCGGCTGGGGAGGGGCCGGAGCCCCTCGGCAATCTCCGGAAAGGCCGCCGGACCAGCGCGACCCCCGCTCGGAAACCTTCGGCGGCGGCGGGCGGGGCGGGCGCCGGGCGGGGCGGGGCGGGGCGGAGCGCCGGGCGGGGCGGGACCGCCGTGGGGCTCTGGCCGCCCGCTCCCGCCGCCGCTGCGGAGCCGCACGGGGCGGGAAATGGCCGCTCGGGCCCGGCCGCCTCGTCCCCGCGGCCCGGCTGTTTGCGGCGATGCTAGGCCAGAGGCGCTGCGGTTCGGGCCAGTGCCGCCCTGCGAGGGCCCGCGGTGCGTGCGGGACCCCCCGGCGGGGATGGGGTGGCCGCCTTGGCCGCAGGAGCGCGGGGCACCCGCCCTTCGGGCACAGCCGTGTCCCCAGTCACGGGCCCGCTTGGTCCTGGCCCCGCTGGCGCGGGGCTGCTTTTTGTGGTGAGGTTTCTGCAGCTCTTCCAGTGAGGAAGCAGTACTGAACTGAGGCGAATCTGGGGCGACGGGTACTGGCTAGACCCCCAGCTTCAGGAGCATTCCAGCGTCGAGGGATGTGCTGCCCAGCTCCGCTCAATCCAAGCTCACATTAAATCAGTGCATATGTTCTTCATAACCTTTTCCAGGCCTCCTCACTGCTGCTCTGGGCACATCAGCTCAGGCCTCATCCCACAGCCCCAGACTGCATCAGATTCCTTGAGGAAGGGGCTGCTCTGCTTTCCTTTTCCTAATAGCCTCCATGGGTTTCTCCTGCGTTTTTATATATATATATATATCTTTGTTTGTTCTGCTTCAGATGACTTCCAGTGAGATGGAGACACCAGTCTTGAAAAACCCTGTTCAGTAGCCCTTTTGTATGTCTTCATATTTTTGATACCGAGAAACAAATTTGTGATCCTCAACAGAAATATAAAGTTGGTTTTATTACACAGTTGTTGTCTGGTAGCACCAAGGACGATGCCTGCTCTAGAGTAAGGAACACACAGGCAGCCTGTACCATCCTGAAAGTAGTCTGGAAGCCATGGCAACTTGATGGGGATCTAACCTGTGGATCATAACACAAATCTGCAGTCAGCTTTATTACAGGATGGGAATGTTACTCTGCCTGCAAACAATTTGGAGAAAAAGGAGGAAACTAAAAGTGGAGATGGTCATTGTGAGTCAATGCTTATAGGAGGAAGCCCTTCACGAGTCCTCGAATCTCACAATGTATAGCAAAGCCTGGGGACCAGTTGGATTATCTTGGTGCCCTGTATCCCCCGTGCACGCCACAACTGCCAATCTTCGTGAAATGATAGAGCCTTTGGTTTTGAGTGACAATTACAATACATGACTCCAGTCTTCCCTTACACCACATTTTTCGGCATCCAAAAATAGTTTTCAAGGCCACATGAAAAGCTATTTTAAGTGGTATGTTTTGTGCTGAGGTGCCAGCTTGTCTCCTCCAGTGACAGGGAAAATCTCTTTTTTCAAAATGATTACAAATCCCCACGGAGTGGCAGGCACCCAGAGGACAATTACATGCAACTTTTGTCTGCTCGCCCACTAAGGGTAAACACGTGTCTCATTCATCTTGACTGGGTTTGATAAAATGAGCCAGGCTGTCAAAAAACGTTGAAGGAACGTGTTCAGTCCACTCTTGGCTCGAAGAGAAGCTGAGATTCTTGTGACTGGGATGCTGCTCATACAGAGAAAAGCAGCATTTCTGTGTTTGTCTTCCCCCCTAGTTTTGATGATGGCTTCTAGATGAAGGGTACAGGTTAAGTTATAGCCTGTGAGGAGCTGCAGAAGGCTTCAACCTTCAGACAAGCTTGGGGTAAACAGTCTGGAGACAAATCTGTGTGTGCACTGGGAGCACTCCTCTCACTGTGGTCTAGGCGTCTGTCTGACACTCCCCTTCACAGATATCGAAGGAAGGAGTCGCTCTACAGTACCCAGCCTCCACTTTTCTCTTCACCTCCCCCTCACCCCATTTCCACCACCTCCTGCCATGCAGGTGCCAAAGCTGCTGCCAGTTCTCCCTTGCATCCTGCGTGCACATGGTCCGTGCTGCAGAACAGCTCCTGGCAGAGCTGGCAGTGCCACAGGTATGTCCCTTGGCGAGGCATTTTTGCCTGGTTGTGGTCTGCAGCCTGCCAGGGGAGCAGCCATGACCCCTGCAGAGCACAGAGCACCCTCAGTTATGGTGCAGGTGAAAAGAGCGCTGCTCCCTTCCTACCGAAGGGACCTGCAGCTGCCACTGCCATGGGCTGTGGCACTGTGTGCTTGCTGACATTACTGCCGTGCAACTATGCATTATTATTTCTCTAGTTCTTTCCTTTTCCTCTTAAAAAAAGATTAATTAATTAATCTTCATGGTATGCTTGTGGGATAGGTATTATTTCAATTTAACAGATGGGATATGAGGCATTTGTGAAGTCACAAAAAAGCTTTTGAGCTGGGACCACAATCTTAATCCGTTGATTTCCTTTCACACAACCCAGCTGCCTTTTAGGTATTTGTATGTGACATCTGAGACATACTAAACAGACAGCTGACTCCTCTGTTAACCCTTCCACTGCTGCACAACACTCTTGCCAAAGGCTCCTGCATGCTCTGATTTTATGGACAAGTTTGCAGAGTTCTCACCAGTGCTTTGTATTTGACAGGTCAACGAGAGGCACCTCTAAGAAATGTTATCCTACCAGAGAGCTCCCAGGAGGAGGCATAAAGAATACATCCTTCCTGAACAGATTAATATAATTTTAGAGTAAAGTTGTGGGGGTTTTCCTCCCCTCAGAAAGACACCCTCTGAAGGGATTCCTTGAAGAAATGTGTGCTGGTGCTCCCACTGGGCTGGAGATCAGGTGGCATTAGGATGCTGGGTATGAAACATCTATGCAAGTACAAAGGGCTGGGTCCCAGAACGTGCTTGGATTAAGCAGAGGCGATGACTCATGCAGGTTCTAAGGCGCAGGCATGAAGAGAGGCACAAGCTGGGCTATTAGTCTTTGGCCTGAAGGCACAGAAATCATTAGGAGACAGTTCAAAGCAAATCTCTCCTCTCAACCACCACCACAACTGAGAACTGTTTCTTGCTGCTTCCATCATCTACACAGGATGTCTCATCCTGCTGACCAGCTCCCTCTTGCCCTTGCAGCCTCACGTAGCTTTGTCCCTGGCTCCTTCACAGTGTATTTGTTCTCTGCTAAGCAGATCAGGGGAGGTTTAGTGGCTTGCCCAACCTTGCTCATTCCTGCTCTTTCTATCCTGCCAGACAAATCTCCAGAGCCAAATGCTCTTCCTCCTCACAGCAGTGCACAGCAGTGCACCCCCAGGTAATGAAGTGCCGCCAAGGTAAAGTTTCAGCCTGGACTTTGGTCCTGGCTTCACAGGAAGCGGCAATGGAGTTTTCCGTAGCAACGAGCGAGGGTAAATGTTTCTTCTTGCTTATCTCTAGCCTGCTCTTTGCTACAAAATTTTATTAAACAGAAGCTGCCTTTTCTTGTCACCAATTAGCACACAGCCAAAAATACATAACCTAAGTCAACAAAATCCTTGTCACCTGACTCAAACCGCCTGCCGGAAGGATGCCAGTCCCCAGGCAGAGGCAGGAGGCCAACATCGATGTGTCACCGTGGCGCAAGGGTGCTGGCAGCTGTCAGTCACTGGGTCAACACCCACAGTGCACCCAGTCTTTTCCCAGTGCCACCTCTTGCAATGAGGACACCTGGCGTCAGCAAGGGCCACCAAGCACCTAAGCACTTCGGCAAAGCAGCAGCCGGGAATCAACCAGAGAGCTCAGAGCAAAGCTTTCCTGACTTGTTTTCCTGCTGCCTTCAAACATCACTGCAGCACATTTATCAGTGCTGTTTGCCTGGTCTGTGCTTCTGTGGGGTATCGGCGTGTACAGCAGTTGAGGCGTTTCAGGTGTACCGGTGCTGCTAAAGCAGGACGGCACCTGCAGTGCAGATGCAGTTACCTGCGTGTGTGCAATTAGCATAGAAATGCCATCTGCCTGCACTGCTTATGCCTGGGAGGATGGGAAATAAAGTAGGTCCTTCAGCACTTCTAATATGAAATAGCATCCCACTGTATCGCCAAAATGTACAAAAGCAGAAAACTGTGTGAGGAGCATATCTGGGAGGTGAAAGGTCTTTTGTTTTCCTGTTGAGACAGTAGGGCTCAAGATGGTGGGAGCCATGGGGGTGCTACAGGGACCTGTGGTACCTCCTGCATGGGGACGCAGACCAGAATTAAAAAAAATCACACTGGCTCTCCATTACCCTCTGGGTAATGGAAATCAAGAAGTGGGGAAATGCCTGGCATTTATTCCCCTCAGCTGCCTGTCATGAGTGAACCAGAGGTAGCTGAAGGCTGGAGTTCACATCAAAGGGCCAGCAATGGCAGCTGTTGATGCAGTCCTCTGGTAGCCTGGCTACACGTCCCTGGCCATGTCTCTGAAGTACCTCATGGCTGTACCACCCTCTCCTCTCTCAGACATGAGTCTGTAGCAGCCAAGTGGCCATGACATTATTATTCAGCTTACAGGGGCACACAGACAAACAGACAGCACGAATCATTATTTGCAACTGCTCATTTCCAAATAGGCTGGAGGCCGCACAGCTCGAGAAGGGCAAATGCCCCGCCAGAGGCAACGTTCATTCCTGGTGTAACAGGCAGATGGAGCAAAGGACAAAGAAAAACACCCACTGTGGTGGCTGGGCATATCATACAAACAGAATGGGTGTTATCACGTAACTCCTGTTCATTTTCAGTGAAGCACCCTGTTTATTAGGGCCCTTTAGCTACAACTCAATTTACTACATGGCTGATCTCTGGAGTTGAGGCTGATTTTTCCTCCCTAATGGCTTTATTGAAAAGCATCTGAAAGTGCGTTCTTATACACAAAATGCCAAACTAAGCTGGTCCTTAACAGGACTCAGTGAGTGAGAGGAGCCATCTCCCAGGGCAGAGAATAGCTCGCAGATATTTTCTGCAGTGATCTCGGTATCACCTTTCACTTCTGTGACTGATTCAGGGATAAAGAAAGGGTGTGTGGTTGAAGCTGGCCCACACCCTGATGTTTCCCAGCTGTTCAAGCCTTCCCTTGAGACATCCGCCATCTGTGCAAATTACAACAGCATGAATTATGCCTCGGGATCCAAGCCACAGAAGTGTTTCCAGGATTGCTCCAGCTTTTTGCTATTCCAAACATTTTGCAGGCCCCTCCTCTTGTTCTGCTAAAGTTTTAGCTCTTTGTTTCGTCCACACTCGTGGCGTTTTCCAGTTCCATTCCTTATATTTTCCTTGGTCTCAGCTTCCAACTGAAATTTCCACGTGTCCAGTCATACTTATTCAACTTTTCAGAGCACAGCACATCCATTATGGATGACTCCACCTACTGGCTATCCAGCAGTTCGGCATTTGCAGCACAGGGGCCACATGTGAGACACAGTACTACATACTCGTATAAACATGACCATAAAATCGTGCCCTTAGATTATACGTTTGCTACAAACGACGATTGGTTTTCCTTTGAGCAGAGAAGAGCTCTGTGAATTTATGATAATATCATAACAATAAGCATTTGCAATTGATTTTACCCTTTCACAATGCTAATTTGTTGCTGATACAGCACAGATTTCAAATAAGATTTGAAAACATACTTCTTTTTTTTTTTTTTTTTAATATGATTTCTCCACTCTAAAAATAGTTACCACCTCTTTGGCTTCAGATCCAATTTAGAAAACAGCGATAAAGCACAATAAATAACTCTCCATATGAGCCAAGAGGGTATCTTAAAAGTAAGCCAACCCCAGTTTGTAAGAGAATCCCCCCTACATGCTACATCTGCATAAATACTAAGAGTTCAGATAAAATCCCGATGCGTGCACAAACACGGAGCCAGCTAGGTCAAGAGAACTGACTCTGCGAGAGCGCGAAGAAATCCTTTGCTTGTGATTCAGCGTGACATTTAAGCACTTGCTTAACTTTAAGCATGAGAAATATCATTGCAATCAATGAGGTTATTGACTTGCTTCTGGACAAGGCAAGTTCCCCAGTGCCCGTGCCTTGCACACACAGCCAGAGCGGCTCTGCGAGTGGCAGGCAGGGAAGCTGCCTACATCTGTCTCAGAACATGTCTGTCTGCCCTGCCAATTGCCAGCACTCTCTTATCTCCGAGAAGATGAAATTATTTCAAATGTAATTTGTAGCCCCTCCATGAAAAAAAAAAAAAAGAAAAGAAAGGCTAATCCTCTCTCCCGGAATCATCCAAAGTCCAGACAACACATAATCCACTACAGGAAATATAAATGCCTGATGCAATTTTATAGGCAGCTGGATGGGGCCAAGTTTGTTAGCCCACACAATAGGTTGCAGATTTCTCCGTGGAAAACAAAAAAATAACAGAAGGGGGAAAAAAAAAAAAAAGGTGGGGGGAGGAACGGACTGTAGCTCTCCTCAGTGTTCCTCAAACCTTGGAAACTTCAGCTGTGGCTGTTGGCAAGAAGGGGCCGCTAATCCCACAGTCTGTAGCAATCAGAAACACAGCCATATTTAGTCATGTTTTCCAGCCCCTTCTCCTATTCCTGCCTGCTGAACAGCCATTTGGAAGGTGATCAGGGCAACAGATTCAAACCAAAATGAAACATTACCAGCCCATGCAAAATTCAGAAGGGGATATCTACAGCTCTGCAAAGCTGATGATAAAACCATGGTGGAAATCCCTGCCTGGGTGACACTGGAGCTGGTCGGGGATACCAGCCTCGTGCTGTAGGGTCTGGCTGACACAGAAATCAGCTGTATGACTCAGGATTACCATTGTTGTGCTGGCCCCACTCCCTCCAGACACTTGCTTCCCACTTTATTAATACCACTTTTCTTCACACAACTTGCACTCAGATAGAGTTTAGGTGGTTTGGGTAACATGGGTTAAATACAGAGAGGGGAAATCACCATAGTCTCCCAAGTAAGTGCTATAAATTCCAGCAATTTAGAACTGAAGGGAAAGCTGGAAGCAGTCTGAGTGCATTCTTCAGCAGTGAGAATGCACAGGTAGGGCACCCAAATAAATGAATTGTGGTACCAGGTTAGAACCGTGTCATTCTGGAGGAGTCACTTCAGTTTTATCTCCTGGAACCTGCTTATACTGATTTTTAAAGTCACAGGATATCTTTTTCTCACCTTCATATCCATTCTCCAGCCATCAGCCTGTTTGGATGCCTCAGCTGTACAGCTCTTACCTTATACACTTACCAAACACACTTTGTATTTG
The DNA here is from genome assembly GCF_003031625.1 of Empidonax traillii. Lineage (NCBI taxonomy): Eukaryota > Metazoa > Chordata > Aves > Passeriformes > Tyrannidae > Empidonax > Empidonax traillii. Next base: position 1,961,752 of record NW_020955248.1, on the reverse strand, counting down.
ACCCTCACATTGAGTTTCCTCAGTTTGCAGTATGTAATTAGAGGTTAATTACAAAATCTTCGTGACAGACTCACACTGGATAACATCTATGTTCTACTTAATGCAGACCTACGTACATGTCAGTTTAAGCCCATATGTAAGCTTATGCTCACACACGAACACCCACATGCACACACATACATGCAAGGGCTTAAGAAAGCCTCAGCACTGCTCTTTGCACCTTCAGAGGCAGCTTCATGCATGCAGGCTGCTCATCCCTCACTGGTGCCTCTCCCGGGGCCTCCATCTCCTCCTGCTGCTTGTCTTGCCCAGAGGGGGATGTTCTGGCCGCCCACTGCCGGACACAGTGCCAGACGCTGGGTCTCAGGGGAGCCCCTGGGTTCCTGCGGTTAGAAGGTCGCTGGGGACTTGGGGGCACATCCTCCACTTGCACCCTCCTGTGCAGCTCCCTGCTGGCCTAGGCCAGTAGGAACCCAAGCCTGGATGGGGGCGGGAGGGGGGGAGCAGAGCGTGTCTGTCCCCACTGCCACTCCCTCTCCAGCATCCCTGCTGTGCTCCAGCAGGCCAGCCCCTCGGAGTTGCTTCCCCCATTGCATCCCTCAGGCCTCTGCTTTTGTGGTTTGTCTTTTCATCCCCCTTACTGCAGCAGGAACTTTCAATTGGGAGGCATTAGTAGGGCAAGATGAGGAGAAATGAGAGCCAGAGGTTCAGATTGTGAGCAGGATTGTACTCACCCCTCAGCTGACAAAACCTCATTGAAGGCTCTGGAGCTACCAGGAACGTGAGCCTACAAGGGCTCGCTGCCCTGCCTCTGGCTCAGCCCTCTTCTTCCCCAGAACCCACTGAAGTCTCTTCTGTGTGCCCAAAATCCCTGCTTGGGCTGCTTGTGACCAGCCTGTGTCACTGAGCCCAGAGCTCTGCTAGCACAGACATCATGCCAGGTAATCCCTTCCATAAATTGCTCATAAGACCATTCTTAAAGCAGTTTCCAGCTCCTCCAGATCTGTGGGGTGGCCTCTTCAGAATTAACTTATAGCAAAGCTCCCCATTTATTATAAAGCTATTACCAAGCTGCTGCTTTGTTTTAAGGAAAGACATCTCACGCTATCAGCTCTGTACTGTGAGACAAAGTGCCAGCCTAGGTGTCACGGCACCAAACCGCTCAGAAACAGGCCAAAAAAAAAAAAATTACCAGCTGCAATAAACTTCCCCCACATGCTTTAGCACTCACAGGCCACCTGAGAGGCGTGGGATCCCCGATCCTCAGGCACAAGCCCCCGCTGCAGTGTGCAGCCAGTAATCACATTTCATCCTGGCACAGACAAATTCCTTTTACACTTCCTCCCTGCCGCCGAGCGCAGCACGCTCGCCCCGGAGAGCGGATTATAATCAAGCTCAGCGGGGCTCATAATCAACACAGGTAAGTACACATCGTGTCTCGCTGTGCTTCGGAAATAAATAAGGCAGCCCCTTTCACCTGCTGTATCGTTGATAATTCATCTCCTTCCTCCGGTCTTCGACCCACGAGAAATTTCTTCAGCTGAAACCATTCTTCATTAGTTTTCAGAGATACCTAATTTTTAAATGCATCCCAGTCCATTAGTCACAGCTGGTATTCTCCATCCGCAATTTCCACGTTATCCTCTAAGGCTGTAATTTAGCAGTAGGACCCTACCAGATGCTCATGTCCCCAAATTTTACCCAACAGCTTCTGCATAAGCCTATGCCCAGCTGTGACAAGGGTGTGAGTACTTGCTAAAGGCAGATTTATATTTTCATCACTGGTCTTTCTCCCATCAATGTTTGTCTCTTTTTTTTCTTAAGAGGACAGAAGTTTAAATTGCAGAGCAGGATTTGCCACGAGCACTTCTTATTTTCTGTGAAATGTTGTGCTGTGACCGACTCTTGCATCAAAGGATTTGCTGGGTAGCTCAGAAAAGAGAGGAGAGGAGAAAAAAAGAAAGAAAAAAAAGAAAAGTAGAAAAGACAGTAAATATTTTATCTATTCACTGCTCAACAGAACCAGAAAGCAGTAGCAACAAAACCACTGAGAACTGTCACTATCATGACGCAGTAGCTGCTCAGGTTAGCAAGAAGGGCTGTGCCAGTTGCATCCAGGGACAAAAAACAACAGCATCCAAAAGGTAAGCAGGTAAAGGGAACAAATTATGTCAGAGCAAAATTTTTCTGTCTGTGCAACCCATCTCTGCTGCTTGGTTCACTCTGCCTGGTGACTTGAACACAAAGGGCGAGCCCTGCACCATTCCAGATGAGTGCCCAGTTTCAGCAGTGTGAGGAGGACACAGGGCTGGTAAACCTGGGAATAGGTGGCTGTGATCATCCCTGGCAAATGTACTTGGGTAGTGGCAATCAAGCCTTTACCCCCAGCCTAAACCAGAGCCTAAATACCTCATTTTTAGTGACAGTAAGGTGCTTACCTGACCACATAGTGGCAGGGTCCCTGTTGGCAGGCAGAAGGGTTGCTGGGTCCAGCTGGAGGGTTCTCGGGGAGTCTCTGACCTATGCTGGAGGGAACTGAATGCAGAAGGGAGACATGGGCTCTTCTGGCTGGCCCCGGGGTGGATGCAAGTCCTGCCAGCCCTCTACAGTTCACAGGGAGCGCTCTCTGCCTTGGTGGGATGGGGCTGTTCGAAGCTCAGCTTGAGCCCAGAGACAGCACCTGAGCAGGGCACAGGCACAGCCCGTGGGGCTGTTGGTGCTGGGAGCGACTCGGCTGTGCTTTGCCTGGTGCAGGGAATACCGGGAAGCGTGGTTGAAGTGGTGTCACACCCTTTGCAGCGTTATGTGCCTGACACTGCGAGAGCCGGGCCGGAAGGTTTTCTGCCTCTGAAATGCCTCTGCCCCACAGACACCAGCACAGGGCTCAACCCCGTGCCCAGCGAGCTGGACTGTGGCCAAGAGCTGCACCATGGGCTCCCACCCACACACCTCTCACCCTTGTGCAGCACAGCCATGGCTCTGCCAGCGCCAGGAGGAGAGCGCTGGCATTTCCAGTCCCAGCTCTTCCTGCCTCGGTGCCTGCTGCGAGGTGTTTCCTTCCTCCACCCCAGTGGTCAGGAAAAGGCTTTGTTTGACAGGGGATAACGGAGCCAGCTGCCCGCAGCAGTGCTGCTGCCCACACACCGCTTGCCGACGGAGAAGTGGGTCTGGGGAGCCTCCTACCAGCATCGCTCGACAGCCTCCCAGGACACGTCCCTTGCCTGCAAACACAGATTAACTTTCCTGGGAAACGAAGGAATCCAGCTCGTGCTTTTTGTTTGGAATGAATGTCCCATGACAGTTTATTTTAATCAACTTGCTGCTTTTAATAGTTCTCGGCAGAGTTGTCAGGCAGCCTCTCCTGCTGGGCAAACCATGGGTACTGCGGCCGCACGGAGCGCGGCTCTAGCTGCTCTAGCACAGCTCACAGAGGTGCCAGGGGAATGCAGAGGGAAGATTTTGGGGGACAGCAGAGCAGGGAACAACCGCTCTGTCTGCCTAGGGGACAAAGACCAGGCTTGGCTCATCCTCAGAATCCCCCTAAAGCTACGCCCTGTGAGAGAAGGGCCAGTCCTGCAGGCCATGCTGCACGTGGCAACAACATCCTCAGCTGCTGGAGTGCCTGTGCTGATCCTGTCCCTGTCGTGACACCTGTGGGTGGCAGTGGGGAGTGTGCCCTGCACCAGTCAGCCCCACAAATTCAGGTGCTGGGCCCCGGCCACTCCACTGGCTTTTCTTCTCAAGCAGCTCAGGTTTTCTTACCTTCTGCCCGGGGAAGTGGCACAGGCCAACAGCCTCTGAGGTAGGTGAGGTTTAACCCTTGGCGTAGATTTCCTCCTGTGCTGTAAAGATGCTATATCTCACCCTCCCCTGGAACAATCCTGCTGGCTGTCTCCCTCTGAACCAAACTGCTTGGCTGCAGTAGAGAGGGGAGCACTTCCCTTAGCAAAGGAGAGGGGGTGGGGTGCAAATAAATCCCCTTCAGCCTCACAACAAGGACCCAAATAAACACAGACAGCACAAACCTGGGATCTGTGGTGGAGCATAAGCCATGTCCCTGAGGTTGCCTCCCAGAAACTTGCCAGGTGAGAGGGAAATGGTGAGCTGAGCTTCAAGCAGAAGCTGATCAAGAGGTTTATCCGTGCCTTACACACAAGGACACATCAGGGCAAGACAGCTGGGTGCCTCGTGCTTCTGAAAATGATGAGCTGGTGAGCTGCACACCACGCAGTTACATCGACAGCAGAAAGGATCAAAAGCCTGCACAGCAAATTGGGCTCTGTGTTACCTCATTAAAACCTGTTTTGGCTGTGCCGATACCTCAGCTTCAAAGCCTACCGCAGTTCCTAGTGACAACAGTAACACTCAGGCAAGCATAGAGACTCATCTGAGTCTGGAGCCAGTCCCTCCTCCAGAAATGAGCTCCTTGCACCTGCACCAGCCACAGGGGAAGTTTTAGGAGGCAGAAACACAGTCTGAAAGAGCCAGTTCCAACCCAGGATGGACTTGGCAGCACTGGCATGGTGCATGCAGCCCCCATATGTCCCTCTCGGCCCCCAGGGGGGAAGTGCTGAGAAGGAAACGAAACAAGTTTCAACACATTGCCTAGAGGCTGTGGGGCAGCCTGTGGAGGCTGCATCTATCCAGCAAGTTGCAGGGCTTGGAAGTTTTACCAGAGTCCTCTGGGGAGAACCCCAAGGACAGACCAGGACTAAGTAAAGCCTTCTGGGAGGGAAGAGCCTGGCCTAGGTGGAAGGATGCTTCCCATTCTGCTACAGTAGGAGAACTCAGTGCCAGGAGTTTGGGGGAGGAAAAGTGGAAGGTGGGCTCAGCTCTGGTTTGATGCTGTTTCTTTATAAGGCAGCACAGCGAGATGTTTCCCTGGATACAACGGGAATGAAGAGTAGAAAGTAAGTTTCTTTGATCACAGCTCCAATGGTTTGCCTCTTTTTTTTTTCCTCTTCCTTTTCTTTTCTTCATCAAGTTGTCATTTCACCCACAAAGCTGGTGTAGGCTGCCCTACAAGGCCAGCTGCTCAGCACATCTCTTGGCTGTACGGTTCAACCCGTACAGCCTGTCACAGGCAAATCTTATGACTGGCACCACCACTCTCTGCCACCTCTACCTCATGCCTAGGGAGACATTTTCTGGTCGCAGAGCCCTGCTTCAGCCTCAGTCTTACACGAGGTCAGGGATTTGAGTGATGGCTCCCCTCCTAAGAAGGAGCCTAAGCAAGCAGTGCATTTATCCAGAGTGACACACCCTGCCACAGCACCCACTTCTATGAGATTCTGTGCAATTTCCATCAGAAGTCAATTAGGGCTGCAGTGAATTAAGCCATCCACAGTATAATTCCAGCTTAATTAGCGGCAAGCAACCACATTATGAGTAGCACGGCATTGCGAGGCCAACCACTCCATCATCATCATTTCTCCACTTCCTCCCTCCTTCTTCCTTAGGGCTGGAGTGCTGAGCAATAGTGAAACCTCCAAGGCAGACTTCTCCTGCAGGGCACGTGTGCACCAGGCAGGACCGAGTCCCACAGACCTCTGTGCTGCCTGCACGAGTCCTCAGCTGCTGGAGGTGAGTGGAGAAGGCAACCTGGCCTGCCTTAAATGCCCCTCATGCACAGCCAATCCACCGGCCAGTCCCAAAGCGACTGTACTTTTACCTAATCCACTTCTGAGTGTTCCTCTGCATGTTTTACCCAAATTGAAAGTCTTGGTAAGGGAGGCTGCCCTAGCACAGGAAGCCAGCTCAAGAAAAGACTCCAGCACCTCTTCTCTCGTGTGCCAGACCATCATTCCTCAACACATTTCATGTTTTCCTTTTCCTCTTGCTGCGTGGCTGCTCAGCTGTTTGTTTTGCTCAGCCACATGGGCTCAAAATGGTAGCAAGGATAGGAGAGTCACAAATTTAGGACAGAATGGATTTTGGTGTTTGGTTTTTTTTTTTTTTTCCCCCTATCCTTTTCCTTTTGCTTTCACTCCCACTGCTAGGGCATTGGGAAAAGGCAAAATTAAGTCCAAAAAGACAGCAAGCAGTTATCTACTAGTATTAGCTATCTGTCCTGGAACTGGAAACACTGTCTCCAGCTGCACTTGAGGACAAGGTCCAAAAGAACATGCCCCCAGCAAAGTTCAGATCTAAGCTCTTCAGGGAAAGTAACACAGCTGGGATCTTGCCAGCGAGGTGGTGACAAAGCATCTCCAGAACAGGCTGAGCTGCCTGATTTCTAGTTGGGCTGCAGCAGCCTGCATTTTATTTTCAGATCACTCAAACCACTGTCCTGAGACCTCCTTCACCACCCAGGCAGGGCAGGCTGCACATTTCCAGCATAGCTTTCCCACTCCAGTACCTGTCACTGAGGAGTCCCACTCCACAGCCATTGCATCTGCACCCTCATTCTCCATTTACATTAAGTGGTACTTGATTTCAATTTGTGAGAAAAATGGAAGAGGGCTAAATCCTAAACCCATCAGGTTTAAGTTCCCGATGTGCCCAGGAACCCAGAAGGAACTGGCCCTAGTGGCCACTGTTCTCGCTCTGCCCTGGGGGGAGCTGTAGCAGGAACGAGCTCAGCTGCTCTCCACAGGGAAAGGAAGGCTCTTTGCAGCAGGATGATGCTGCAGGTTTAGCGATTTACCTTCGTTTCCCAGAGGCTGTGACTGGGCCGGTGGCTCTGCCTCTCAGCTGCACTGGCCCCGTGAGGGCCCCACTGTACCCTGCACCAATGCATTTTCTTTCTTTTTTTAAGTCAGGTTTAATTACATTAAATGATTTGGTTTGCAGATCCTTTTCACCAGCAGAAGTGCCTGGTGCAGGGACAGGAATGTTTGAAATCAACATCACTTGCATTTCCTCAAACTATCTCTATGCCCTCCCTCTCATTCAGACCCTTCCAACACTGGCTGGGATCAGTCCTGAGGCTGGAAGCTGCAGACAAGAGAGCTCCAGCACCAACTTCCAGGAACTATTTCCTTGTAGGGCACACAGATCAGGTCCCAGTTCAGTATCTTTTGCATTACTATTATAGTCTTTGTACTCACCTACTCAGTTCATCCCCCAAACCCCAGGAAAACCTCTATAAAGCATTTAGTTGCTCTTCTGTAGATTTCCAGATCTGCTAACCTGGAGCCACGAGAACTTCCTACCTCAAGGCTGCGCTCTGCAAAGTCAAAAACGTTGTAGGAGACGAATTTTGTCCCTCCCACGAGGATGCACAAAGAGGTGGAAAGTTGAAGGAAAATACTGTGCCAGTGGAAATAAAAGACACAACTCTCATCTTGCACAGGACAGAGCAGCAGCCAAGGACAGGCTCTCACATCACAATGCAAAGGACACAAAAAGCAGCCTGAGCCTAGAAGGGTCAGCACCCCGTCAGCACACGGGTTCTGCTCTGTATCACAGCAGTGCCTGGCCAGTGGTGTCATTTCAAGTTGATCCTATGATGGGAAAGCAATTTTAATGCAATTTAACGGGCACATTGGTCACACAGATACCCCGCAAGTTCCCGGTAAACACTTCAGAAAAAGATTGAAGTAGCTGAACCAGTAACCTCCCACACAACAGTCAGTCCGGTCCTGTTTTTAACAGTGTGCGTGCAGGACACACAGCACAGTGCCTGTATCCCACCCTTTGGGAGCAGCAGACACATGTGCTCCCCTGGGAAGGAGTTTACTGTAAAGCTGTACCTCCCTGTTCCTCGTTTGCCAGCACTGGCCTTGGCAGCAGCACTTGCTGGCTGCACCAAACCCTTCGTGGTGAGTGCCAACCCTTCCTTCCCCATTGCCACCACCCAGGGCCTGACCCAGCCCTGACCACAACTTCTAACTCAGACCTTCTCATCAAGATTTAAATCTCTGCCAGCACAGGGAGGGGAAAGAGTTAGGTGGTGCTGGTGTTGCACTCCAGCTTTCCATGCCACGGCTGTAGGACCAGAATACACTTGTGGCCAGAAAGACCAGAACACCAGCACCTTCTTCTTCACATTTCTTCTCAATTTCTAGCAAAAATGCAACAAAAAGTAGATTTTCTGGTGACAAGCTGGAAGATGACTGAAAGGCAGTTTTGCCAATCCATTCATTAAAATAGACTTCTAGACACACCTATTGCCTCCTCCATTATCCTTACCTTCCAGCGACTCCAGAGACTGGAAACAGGAGCAAAGCAGAGTCTGTTTGTAGGTTGTTAGTTACAGACTCAGAAGTACCATCTTCAGGCCAAGAACGGAGCTGGCTCAGCTCAAATTCACAGCCCCGTGTTTTGAACTGGTAACTCTCGGAAAGTGCACGAACAAAATGTCTTGTCTCCTCCAAAATGCCCCGTGCTGGCCACTGCCAGCTGCCCTGGTGGAACACCCAGGGTGCTGTAACACCCCAGGTCAGCTACAGAGGGTCACTCGGTGTCAGGGCAGGTCTGCAGTGCTGTGACAGGACAGGCCGATGCTCAGACACCACCTCCGGAGGTGACGCACATGGTCTTCACCACAGCCTGGAAAGGAGGGAAGGGCAACACACGCACTCCGACTGCAGCACATGGATAATCTTTATTGGTAACATCAGTGGAGCACCAGTAAACCATTACTGACTGTAGTGGTGACACACAGCTGAGGCACATGCTAAGGCACTTTTATTATATAAAAAAACTTTAAATTCTTTTGTGACAGCAATTGGGACACGAGGCTCCCGCATTAGAGAGCTTCAGGCATACAGTATGGTGCTTCATATTTAATTATTTTTACTTTGCTCATAAGTAGGTCTAAATGCAGCATATACAATATGGTTAAGAATACAGGTAAATCCAGCAACCAGTGTACGGTGTAGAAAAGTAAATACTATCTATATATAACCATGGTCCCGAGAGAAAGGCAGTGATAAAGACCTTTATTTTTTTTCTTAATTACTTATTACAAGAGATACAAAGGCCTTACATATATCTGTGTAGATTAAAGGGTTTTTAATATACTCTTAGTTCAATGGTGCACAATAACTAATCCCAACCCCTGGTTACAGAGCAGGTGCAAGAGGCTTGGACATGTCAATGAGAGGAATTTCCCTCCCCTTATCCCCACCCTCTGCCCATTACCCTATTAAATTCCTCTAGATTCTGTCTATTACCATTAAATATATTTGGTCCCCCAGAGACTCTCGGACAAGCACAAGGACATTGCTCTGCTTCCCCAGCCTGTCATTAACTACTGGTCCACGCTCAGATGGAACCGCTCAGAGGCAGAGACACTAACAGGACATCATTGCACTTCAGAGATCTGTCCAGACAGGAAAAATAAGGAGAGGGGAAAATGACAAAAAAATAAGAAGAAAAAATAAAACAGGAAAAAAAAATTAAAAAAAAAAGAAAAAAGACAACTTTGGCAAGTCCTCCAGGTAACTGGTCCTGAGAGGAGCTTCCCTCTTCACCTCTCCCTGGAAACACGTGAAAGAAGAAAGGGCAAATTGCCATGGCCAAAGCACACCGTTTTTCCTGAAACTGCTCCCAAACCACGTGGGTGGGCAGATTAAAAGAGGCAGAAGTCTGAGGTCACTGAACATGATTGCCGAAAGCAAACAAAGAGGGAGGGGAAAGAATACAGGAAGGAGCTTCCCTGCAGCTAGAATTGAAGACAAAAGGAGATTTACAGCAAAAATAATCTTTCCCTAACCCCACTCCCTCCAAACTGTGTAAGGATGTACCAGCAGACATGGCACAGACAGTTCTACAGGCCTTTGTAGTAGCCAAACTGCTGGTCAGATTTCAGAACCCTGACTCTTTGGCATTAAATACAAAGAGGATTAGAAACCAGAAAGAAGAGAAAACTAGGAACACAGATGCCCGATGGCTCCAGATACACAAATCTGGGTTTGCTCTGCAGATCCCCAGCCAATTTAGGAGAGGGACTGCCGGAAGTCCAATGGGAGAGGGGAGGGGGGTTGAATGGGTCACTCCCTCACGTGTAACCTGGGTCAAATGGGAGGACTTATTCAGTAGCTTTGGCTTCACCAGCATCTGCCTTGCCGTCCACTTCCTCATCGGAGCACTCTCCCGCCCCCTTCCTGACGATACGACGAGTCACAACAAAGGGCAGGTCCCCGCGCCTGGGGAAGGACAGACAGAATGTCAGCAACACAAGGGCTCCCTGAACTCACCATACAGGGCAGCCTCTGGAAAGAGGTAAGGAAGCACCTGCCACGCTGTTTGCTGTGGGCAGCTGCCACAGGGAGCAGTTGCAGCAAGACTTCGCTGGACTGGCTGCCAAGGTATGGCCCAAAATGCTCTGCCTTACCTGAGTTTGCTCTTCAGGGAGCTGACTTCTCTATTCATGGCATCAGCCGTTTCGGTGGCATCCTCCAGCTCACGCTGGAGCTTCCTACGGGATGCATTGGCTCGCTGGGCCTCCTCTTCTGCTTCCTCAAGCTGGCGTTTCAGCTGCTTCAAGCGCATGTTTGCCTTGTCCGCCTGAGTGTGTGCAGAGGAAAAAAAAAAAAAAGAAATCAATGTTTCTCCAGAGTTACAGCACAGCAGTTAAAGCAGCACAAAGCAGAGTTTCCAAAGCCCTCTCTTCCCTTTCTGAAAGGAGCTGCCTAGGACTTTAGAGATCTTTTCCTTAAAAGCATTACATTTTCATCTGTCTCATCCTGCAATTATTACAGTGACAGAAGAGAAATCCATAGGCTGGTTAATGCTAGACCTCTGTTAAACGCAAATGATGCTGCAGTCATAGCAGGGAAACCCATCCCCCATGCTGCAGGTCATTATACCCACCTGATCTTTGAATTGCTCAGCATTACGCCTCTCATCATCCACCTGCAGCAAGATATCTTTCAGCTTCTTCTCGGCACGGCGCACCTGCTTGCTGGCAGCCTGGCGCTCCCTACACACAAACACAGTGATGCTCAGACAGCACCTCCCATTGCCCCCAACAAATGACCTGATTTGGACAAGTCAGAAACCAGAAGATAGCAAAACCCCCCTTAATTTAGGAAAAAGAGGGGATGGGAAGCAACGTTTCCCAGAAATGACCAAAAGACACTGATGTCACGCAGATATGTGCCTTCCTGAAGCTACGGAGGGGCGGCAAGTGTATCACAGCTGCAGTTCTAGGAGTGGTTCAGTCCAGAATAAGCTGTAAGTCTCTACTGTGAAAAACAAGGAAGGCTTGCCAAGATCTTACTTCTGTACTACCCAGTATACCTAGGATGAAGCTCTCACTCAGACAAATCAAAAACTTTTTCAGAAGAGCTTAAAACCCCAGAGAGGGTGGAGGCTTGTAAAACAGAGTTTCTACTAGAACATACTTTGTCTCCATGTCCAACTGCTCTTCCAGCTGCGCTATCTTTGCTTCCAAGGCCGTGATGGTAGCCTTGTACTTGGACTTCACGGCACTTTCCATCTCCTGCAGTTTCAGCTTGAGCTCCTTGTTCTGGCGCTCCATCTGCTGGCGAGCGTTCTCGTTCTTCTGCGCGTTGCTGCGCTCAGCGTTCAGGTCAGCGTTCATCTGATCGATCTGCAGAGAGAGGTAAGGACCCCTCAGCACAGCCAGTGCTCCAGCCTGAAAGGCTGATTTATTTCTCAGCCTTGCAAAGAAAAGAACCCTCAGGGTGAGCTGAATACTTGGAATAACTGATGCAGAGGGAGCTGACTGCACGCAGGGCACTTCTCAAAGTATCTTAGTTTACCCAGATTTTCAATGTAATTCCTAGAATAACAGGTTTATCAACCTCCTCTTAGGGCTAACTAAACTTGCCAATCACGTACACTGCTCTCTGGAGCAAAGGTCATGGTCTCGCTCTTCACATAGTAATTCTCAGTTTTTGAATTACAAAAATCCTGAAGCAAGTGGATCCAATACATATGCTTTACTAATTTATCATTTATTTGCTGTCTGTCTACTTCCACCACAAAGCAGCAGCTTAAAAATACTGACTCGCAATAGTGGAAGGGCAAGAACTTGGTCTACTTCCAAGCCAGAGCTCTGGCTTTTCTTTATCAGAGCAACAAGCCATTTGGAAAACCATCAGCCTCCTTGGCTTTGGAGCACTAAGAAAACAACGTGTTTGACTCTCAAAGTTGGGCAGACAAAATAAGGCAGAGAACAGGCAGATTAAGATCACAGTTTCTATAGCAGCCTAACAAATTTCATATGTTTAGTCCATTTGAAATAGCATAGAACTGGCAAAAAATAATTTTCCAAACACATTGTGCCACTGTTCAGCATGTCAAGTTGGAGCAACATGCTACAGATCATCTTTCTCAATACGCCTTAGTAGAGAGAAAAGGGACTGGGAGGGGTTTTTTGGGCGGGGTTTGTTTGTTTGGTTTGTTGTTGTTTTGTTGTTGTTTTTTTTTTATAAACTTGGGAGACTATTCCAGATACCCAATGATTTAAAATTATCAAAACCAGTGAGTTAACATCAGTTTTGGCTGCTATTTCTGTATCATGGTATTCAGCTGTTTCATCTTGCTCACACCTCTGGACTTCTGAGGGCCTGTACTGTACACAGAGCAGCAGCTGGCTTTACTCAGCATGGTTTGACAATTTACACAGACTGGAGGAGCCCTACTGCCATGGTGCACCCTGAACAGGTACCTGAAGATTTGCCTTCTTGAGCCGGTCATTGATTATCTCTGTGTTGCCCTGTTCTTCTTCTAACTCCTCCTCCAGCTGAGCTATCCGTGCCTCCAGGCGTCTCTTCTCCTCCATGGCCAGTGCTCTGTAGGACACAGAATCATGAAAGCATTAAAGCAGCACTGATGGCATCAATGCCTTGGGGAAAATTCACCCCTTGGATACAAAATAAACTGTCTTTCAAGAGCAGAGGGGATAGAGTGTGTGCTGCAGTCTACACAAAAATAACAGCCTGCAAAGTATTTTCTCAAAGCAGCTCCTCCTCCTTTAAATGGGGAATATTACTCACCCTTTACCACTGTTGTTGGCAATCTCATCTGCCAGCTCATCCCTTTCTTGCTGGGCCTGGCGCTTGGCACGCTCAGCAGCTGCAAGTTCCTGGAATGGAAACGAGACGGTCAGTGATCCAATAGGAAGCTACCAATTAATGCAGCATAGGAAAAAGTAGTTACTGGTAATGGCTGGTATGGTTTCTAGCAGGATCCAAAGTTAATTATATGACACACTCTGTCCCTTCTCCACCCTACAGCTTCCTTTGCTTTGCACACTCCTACCACAGCTGTCAGGAAAGGGCCAAATGTTGCATTTTGAAGTGGATCTCACATTTGAGCAGAGCAAAAAGTACAGAAGAGAGGAAACAAAACACTAGCTTAGACCGCTACATATAGTTCTTGGCCAAAGAAAGCAAACCAACCCTTGACTTGCATGCATATTCCATTACCTCCTGCAACTGGATCATCTCTGCCTCCATGCTCTTCAGCTTCTTCTCATTTTCTTTGGCCTGTGCCAGGATCTCTTCTCTGGAAGTGCGTGTGTCCTCCAGTTCCCGCATGTAATCCTTCATTTGTGCCTGAAAAAGGAGAATGGAAATGGATGAATTTTAGAGCACTCACATTAACAGCTTGAGTTTGTTTGTCTTATGGGAAACATGGATGGAAAATGGAAATAGGGGTTCACTGCTCTTCAGCCACCAAAAAGGTTGCTGTAAAAACAAAAGGAATCATACTTTTCACATTTCACAGGTAACAAGGATAAATATAAATGGAAGCAAACAGGACTGCTTATTTGCAGAAAAAAAAGTTTTGTCAGATAAAGGGAGAGGGGAAGGGAGGGTACAGGAAGCTTTCTAGCGAAGCAATGGAACAGCCATTTTAGGGAGGATTTACAGTTTTCTCTAACAACAGATCAGACAACTGCCTGTAGAAATTAAAAAAGCGCAACAGAACCGTCTTGGGGCAGGTTCTAAATGTCATTTATAGTCTTCTAGTTTTGCAGCTCTGTAATCCTTTCCAAAAACACTGACCTGAGGCAAGCAATAGAGTGGACTTTGCCTACAGCTTGTCTCCCAGGGAGTTAAACAGGCAGATTGGGATTAGAAGGATGTTTGAAATGCCAATAAATCTTTTGTGGTAAATTGCTACAAGGTTCTGCTGCTCTAGTGACACTGATGCATGGTTCTCATGAGGTGAAATCTCGTACCCTGTTTCCCCAGGTAAATGCTCTATGCTGACAGTAAAAGCAGTTGCAGTGTCTCACCTGCAGTTTGCGGAGCTGCTTGATGGCTTCTTCACGATTCTTGTTAGCAGTGTCTATATGGCTTTCCAAGTCCTTCAGGTCCAGCTCTAACTTCTTCCTGGCAGCCACAGCCATGGAGCGCTGTTTTCGTTCATCTTCCAATTCCGCCTCCATCTCCCGAACCTGTGTGAAGAAACACAGGCATCAGCATTTCAGCTCCTTCATTTCCCAACACCCACTTTTCACATCCCCCTTTCAAACACTACGTAAGTGCAAGCATGTGACTTGTCTTCATTTTTCCTGGCAGGGGGATGGGGCTAACATTCCTCACTAATAAAGCCTCACGGGTTCCTTTGATAGACAAAGGCTGTTTCAACAATCACGCACACAAGGGAGAAAGTCTCTCACAGCTTTGCAGTGCTGCCTGGAGTGTTACCATTAACAACACTCTGGATTGGCACTGTCTGTCTAACCATCTCTGGACACAAGTGCTTTTATGTACGAAACACTTTCAGGATTTATAGAGCAATTCTTACTTGTCTGATCAGCTGTTTCTTCTTCTCTTCATTCTGTTCATCACGCCCCTGGAGGTCCCGGTCAAACTGTGCCTTCATAGCCTGTTGGTTCACTTCTAGCCGCAGTTTGGCATCCTCTGTGGCCTGCAGTTCATCCTCCAGCTCTTCCAGCTGTGTCTTCATCTCCTCCACCTGCTGCTCCAGGGCTCGCTTAGCTTTCTCCAGCTCATGGACCTACAGCACAGTACCACGCGTGAGGTTTCCTCAAAGAGTGCAGACAATTTAATCTACCCTAACAGCAAAAAAGACTAAGAACAGCCAGCCACATCACACAGAATACCAGAACACTGCATCTGTGCCTTGTATTAGGGCAGATGTGAGCTGCCAGTCTGAATCACAATTACTGTTAGTTCTTGGTTATATATATGCGGTGGTGGGGAGAAAGAGAAAAGCATCTGTCAGCACAGTCCTGACTTATTGCAGACTTATCAGAGCTGGACACCTCTGGTTCTGACAGAATTCAAGAAAATACTGCTTGGTCTTTGATTTTGTTCTTTTCCTTCCATGCCACAACATTTTTGTCTTGAAATATTGGGGTTAATGTCTGCCACTTCCTAGCTAATTGCTGTATTTTACATATTAGGCTCACAGCATAAGGATTTCTGCACAAGGATACCAGTTAATTTTCAGTTTGTCACTACCTCATTTGGGCCATTTCCATCTTTCCCACTTACTAATGTAATAGAAACATAACCCTCACACACTCACAATGTATCCGGTATTCTCTACAACATAAGCTTTTTACAGTATTAAAGTAACAGTATCACCTGTGTGACACTTCCTGCCCAAATAAGTTGAACTTCATACTTACACTTTTCCCAACATCATCCTTTGAACTCATCAGATCTTCCATCTCTGCACGGAACTGCTTATTGACTCGCTCCAGCTCAGCCTTCTGCTCTATGGCTTCTTCCAGGGCTCTGGCCAGGGAGAGGGCCTTAGTCTCCTTCTCACGGGCTTCTGCCTCAGCGCGGTCCCGTTCTTCTGCATACTTGGCAGAGATGGTCTTCTCCTCTGCCAACAGCTACAAGAGCACAGCATCAGTATTCTGAGAAATTACTGATAATTTTCTAACAAGGTGAACATGCAGCTTTTCATCAGAGCCTTCATCAGAAGGAATCAAGAAAATGCTGCTTCACAGAATGAAGCATGCCACCCCATCTTTAACAACTGTGATGACCCCAAGTAAACAACTCCTGATTCTCTAGGCCTCCAACCTATTATTTCCAACTTTGTTTCAGAGATGATCTACAAACAGTGCTTCAAACTCAACCTAGGTTTTGATATAAATGTTATCCCTTTGGGAAAAGGAACATTACTAAGCTTCCTATGCATAGAACAAAATTAATTTACTTCTATTAAAGCTTGTTTCTCCACTCTACATACTCTGCCCTAGTTCAGAAATAAAAAAGCATTCTTCAAGCAGTATTGCTTAAGTATCCTTAAAGCAGACCTGTCAATAAGATGCACCTACTGAACACCCAGTGACTGAAGTCATACCTGATCAAACTTCTTCTGCTTCTTCTCTAGGTTGGAAACGATCTGCCGCTGATGATCCAAGTCCACAGCGAGGTCATCCAGCTCTTGCTGCAGGCGGGTCTTTGTTTTCTCCAGCTTGTCATATGCAGCTGTCTTCTCATCATAACGCTGGCTCAAGCCCTCCAAGTCCTTCTGCAGCTTCTTCCTGGCTTCCTCTGCTGACTCAAGGCAGCCCAGACCATCATCCATCTTCTTCTTTGCATCTATTGCCTAAAGGACAAAGACTGCTCGTGAAGCCACGCCACAAGTAATGCTATATACAGTTTACTGGCACCAGAAGTTTAGGAAAAGAGTCTGCTCATTTCTGAAGGCACTATCCCCGCTCAGGTCATACTGTATGACTGAATGTCCAAAGGAATTCCTGGATAGAAATCTACAACCAGTTCATATGATTATCATCAGAGATCTCCTCATTTCTTCTTTCATCCAAATCAGCAGGATCACCCTTTCCCAGCAAAGGTTGTGTTATTAGAAGCCAAATCCGCATTTAGATTTTACTTCCCTCAAGACAGACCTGCACTTATGCTTCTTCTCGAAAGTCACTGGTTTATGGGATGCAGACTCTGTACCTGTTGCTGAAGAATAGAGATCTGTTTCTCCAGGTTTCTCTTTGCCTCCTCCTCTTCTTCCAGCTGCTCCTTGAAAGCATTCTTCTCATCCTCCATTTGCTTCAGCTTAGTGCTGAGACTCAGTTTCAGGCGAGTCTCCTCCTGCAGCAGTTCCTATAAAGCAGACACACCAGTGGAATTCAGCACCACTCCTTGGCTTTAAACGCTCACAATCCTCATCCACTCTCTCCAGAATGAGTACTTCTGAAGTTGAGTTTAGGTATGCAACTTAATTCAAAGATAAGACAACCAAAGGCAGAGTTTAAATAATTGTCTTCCAGTGATATAGTATAGAAGAAATAAAATATTCAGAAGGGTCTTATTCTCTCCTACACTCTAATCAATAAAGTATACTCCCTACCACACAAGTCTTTCCACAATCCTTTCTCAAATCCACACAAAGTATTAAAACCCTTCCTAACAATAACCAAACTGTACTCTGCTATGTGTCTTTCTCATATTCCAAAGGAACAGACAACAGGCCAAAGTGCTCTAGCATGGTCAACACCAACGCAGAAGTGTACAGCACTGGTCACTTACCAGCTTAGGGCACAACACTGACTAACTTATGCTGCCAGTGCTTGAGCTCAATGATCTGTGGAGACTGACCAATCTTTAAACCAGTGCAGAATTTTTATTTTGCACCCTATCTTTGAGTCTGTTTTTTAAAAAGAGTAGTAAGTAGACAGAACATCAAGGACTGTTCCAGGTTACTTAGTGAGGTCTGATGTGCTCTTCCTTTCCCTTCCAACCTGCTTAGTACTCCATGCTTTACCAGAAGTGTCATACTCTACTAACTGTAAATGGTTGCTTCAATCCCAAAGACTAAGGATGATTTATTTCCTGAAAAAATACCAAATGATTTGAATCTATCACTTCCCCAACATCCACTGAGAATTAAAAAAAATTCTGCTTGACAAATTTACTGGAAATCACACACACATGCACACACACAAAACCCTGTCAAATACTTGACTATGAAGATCTCAAACAAGAACCTAGCATTTCAGCCAGTTCTAGCGCTAAAGAGCTCTCAGGCAGAAAGGTGAGAGAGGAGGACTTCTAAATCCAAGATGGGGAAAGTCACATATGTTGCATATACTGAGGAAGCGGAAGGAAGATAAACAGCTCGTTTCTGTTCAAATGCTCCTAATACCATGTAATATAACCCCTTAGCAAAAGAAATCCACACCCAAAGCTTCGAATTGCTGTATATCCAGTACTTAATGGTGTCCAGAGTGATTTCTCACTTCAACAATTAGTAATGGACACTGGCTGCACCACACACAGTTGCCTTGGTTTCCAAAGCTCTCACCTGTGTATCCTGAAGCTGTGATTCCAGAGCAGAGAAATCCTTTGCTAATTTGATTGATTTGCTGTCAGACTGGTTCAGAAGACCTGTGACATTGTCTAACTCAACCTGAAAGAGAGATCAGATTATCAGTTACTGAATGCATCAGCAAAAACAAAGACAAGAACAGGCAAGCAGCTACGAGACCTAAAAGTGAAAAATGAGGCACCTCTCAACAGTAAGGCATATGTATAATCTCTCCAGGATTTAATTTCCAAATTTCGAGGAATTAAATATGAGAAGTTGAAAAGAAAACTTTACTTGGGATCACTTCTGTTGCATCAGCCTTCTGGTTTTGGTTGTTTTGGGGTTTTTTTAAGGCCTATATGGGATTTTGGACAGCCTGGTAAGCAATTTTAAAAGCTCATATATTAAACTAACTCTCTTCTATTTTAACTGCTTCAGGATTGTATCTAGAGTCCCAAAATTACATTTTCACACTCCAAAAGATAGGGTATACACTGGTAATGCTCAACTTTTAATGACAACTCTCCATAAAAGAGAGGGCCAAAGACAACATTTTATGTGTCTCAAAGGGATTTGTTGTTCCTTTGAAAAAAGGAGGAGAAACCCTAAATTTCCACATCACATTTGAGCCACTCCTCAACACCATCAACCACATTACAAAGTTTCAAGACACTGTCTTCCAAGTGAGTTGCACGATCACCAGTGTGTCTGTGCCACTCTAGGTGCCCAAGCAGCAGAACGCTCACAGAACTGTGCTGTGCACACTGAAGGGGTGCAGACACGCTGACTCTTCCAAGCTTACAAAACTCAAACAGCAGCTGGTTATTTCACCTTCTCAGGGCCGCTCAAGGTAAGTGACATCAATCCAAACGTCCTGCTCTGGCAATGAGTTAAGGGATATGCATAGTCCTTGGGAAGCAAACTATGGGTTTGCTTTTTGTAGGAACCTTATCCTCAGGAAGAACAATTTTTGAAATAGCTAGGAAGAGGTAACACCGTAAAAACTTTTCTCTTCGGCCCTGGGCTGAAGCTAAGGAAAACCCATGCCACTCACCTGCAGTTTGTTAACTCTCTCAGCCAGTTCAGTCTTCACTCTTTCGCCTTCTGTGAATTTCACCTGCAGCTCCTGGAGCTGAGCATCGACTTTTTTCCGCTTGTGCTCAGCATCCCCTTTGCCCTGCAGAAGAGCCTTCACCTCATTGGACAGTTCAGCCTTCTCACTTTCCAGAGCTTGTTTTGCTTTTTCAAGATTTGCTTTCACCTGAAGAGGAAAACAAAAAGCAAAAAAAACCCTCAGATTTGAGATATGGCAGGATCCTTCCACTTGAGTACATGTTTTTTCCAACAAGCAAGCTAATGTTCAATGTTTAGCAGCTAATTTGTAGACTGCTTAGTCAGAAAAAAACAATTTGAACAGCCTGCTGATAAGTAGCAAACAATCTAATAATCAGAGAAGACAACAACACAGAAGAAGGTCTCGCACCATCAGATTTCCAAATGAAAGGTGGTGCAAGTCAATATGTGGTAGCAGTGAAAAGAATTTCCAGGCTGTGCAGTATAATATGCCTGATGGGGGAAAAGAGAATCAATGCAACTGTTTAAAACAGCTTTATATATGCTTCATAGTAAAAAATGATCTATGAAGGGAAGAACAAATGTATCAGAAGCCTAGTGCCATGAACACTTCATGCTCTTCTGCAGCTCTCATTTGAGGGAGGTTGACTGCTTTGGCCTTGTGTTTTCTGTTTCACGTACCCGTTTGGTTTGTTCTAACTGCTCTGCCAGCTCTTCAATAGCTTGTGAATGTTTCTGCCTCATCTCTTGGATTTGAGCCTCATGAGTCTTCGCCTCATCTTCAAGAGTTTTCTTCAAAACCGTTACTTCTTGTTCTCTCTTTGACCTGCAAAATTCACAAATTCCACTTAGATGCCAAGGAAGGAATCGAGCAGAGGTGTATACCCATCAACAGTACCCCTAGTGCAGAAAAATGCCACGGTCTGTTTAGCTCTACATGCTGTACAGACATTTTTCAAAGTCAGCACTTAGCATTGCATCCTTCTTAAGCACCAGCTGGCAGCATTACTTTCAGACCGAAATTATGAATGTTTCAGGGTACCACTAGCACTTGGGTTAGGGAGCAAATCAACTTTCTTGCATCAAGTGAGGTACTGCAGTCTGGACTACAGTTTGCATACCACCTCTTTCTGTAGTCACTGAGGCTGCCAACCAGCCTACCCTGACAAAGGCAAAGGCTTGCCATGGTAAGAGACTGAAAGTGGCAGCATTTATTAAAAGCAGTTAAAACCAAAACCAAATCAAGATAACACAGCTCCATGTTGGAGTTACCTCAGCTCTTGCTGAGCAGCTGTAGAATCTAGTGTGTCTTCTAGCTCTGTTTTCAACGCTTCCAGCTCTTCTCCCAGATCCCGCTTCTGTTTTTCAGCTTTATTCCTGAATGCTCTCTCCGACTCCAGGTCTTCCTGCAGCTCAGTGATCTGGGATTCAAGTTCCCTGATCTTTTTCAGGGCCATGTTCTTCTGAGCTGCCTCTTCTTCCACTCTGTTCAACACAAGGTTTTGGTCAGAGCCAGACTTTAACCATACACAAATTAAAACAACCTGTCCTACCAAGAATAATCAAGAAAAAAAGCTGGTTTTGGTCAGCTCTACAATATTACATTCAGACTTTGATCCATATATGATCTACAAATTCTAAGCTCTATTTATTTCCCAATACTTGAGAGAACACAATTTCTTACCTCAAAGAAGGGGACAGAGAGAGACTGACAACAGAAGAAAGCAGAAGAAAAAGCACTATTTTACATTGGAAATGGGACACGTAACTGAATAGATGAATACAGCAACTACCAGAGAGACAGTGTGTTGACACTACTTTTCAACTCCATCTGAAATATTACTAGTCCAGTGAAATGCATGCAGTGTCCATTACATTTACAGTCTAGTTCTGTATGGAGAATGTGGCAGTGAGCAGCAGCCAAAGAACCGTAATGTTGAGGACATGGATCTTTAACAGTGCACAGGCTAAAATACAACATCCACAGACTGCACTTAGTCCCTATTCCAAGTGACACAAGACAAGAAATACTTCCCAACCTGGTGGTCCCTGAAGCCCACAGGTCAGGTTCTCACCTAGCTAAGGCTGCCTGCAGCTCCTCTTCCTTCTTGGCCAGCTGCATTTTGAGTTCTGCAATCTGAGCCTGCAGCTCAGCAATCTGGTCATGCAGATCACTGGAGTCCCCTTCAAGCTTCCGACGAGTCTTTTCCAATTCCTGCCTCTGCTTTTCTTCGCGTCGCAGGCGTTCTGATGGAGATGGGGACACGTTTAGTTACACGCATGACACACACTCAAAGAACATTGTTCAAACACAGAAAAATAGATCTATTTAAGCAGTGGTTTCTTTCCTAATAATACAATTGTCAAAACTGTAGCTGGAGTGCATTAGGACGACTACCCCCATATTTTGCCCTCAAACCACATCTGGGCAATTTCCCTTCCCCTCACCTTACAGCCAAACCTCCTCCCCCTTTTTGCTGTAAGAATGGCAGCACAACGCCAGTCTCACACCACGCAGGCATAAGCATTCATCAAGTGATGCTGAACACAAGGTCTGTTCCTCCTTTACTGAAGCTAAAGAGGCTGGCTCCTGCTGTGTTAACCTGGGCAGTCTCCAGATGAAGAGCCTCCTAGAACTCTGAAGAACTTGTGCCAACAGGCTATCAGAGACAGCACTAACCCTGACAGACTGATGCTGCTGGAAGCAGAAAAGTGGAGACACTTCCACAGCAGGAGAAGAAAGAGAACCAGCCTCTCTTCTCCATTGGCCTACTGCATTAGAGAGGATTTTTATTTAGATCAAGGGCTCAGCTGACAAGGCACATAACCTTCAGCCAGCACAGCTCTATCAAATCAATCAATAGCTTACACACTATGGACTGATTTTTAACCCCTCAGAAACTGGGGAGGACTAAAACTCTAGAAATTAAACAGAAGTTCAACAAATTTTAAAAAGAAACCACCTAAAACTAATTAGACAAGGTCTTCGCAGAATCTGTCTTTAATTAAAAAAAACAAAACAAAACAAAACCAAAACCACCTTCAAGGTCTGTGATCATGGCCTCATGCTTATTCTTGAGTTTGGCTAAACTCTTAGATTTCTCCTCTTCCTCTGTCAGGTTTGTTGTAAATTCAGACATTCTGTCTTCCAACAGTTTCTTTTCCTGTAAAATTGGGAGGGCAGTGTCAAAGCAGTTGCTGGGATTACAGGATGTTTTTTCAGAGCTGACTGTGCTTATACATGTCAATGTCATGAGTGCCTACTCTTGCTACAAACTCGGAAAGAAAGAAATCCTTTCAGAATCACAGACAGTTTTCAAATAAATTTGAATTTAAATTAAAGATTTTTATTTGATGGTCCTTTCAAAACTGAAAGGGAAATCTGCTAATGAAATAACTTGATACGGCTTGGCATAACAATGTATCAGAAAATGTTTGCTCATGGATCATTACTTAGTCAAGGCTACTTAAACATCACACAATAGTGACTGTCAAGAATATAAGCAGTCAGCTAATTTCTAAAATTTAGGTCAAAATTCTCAAATACAACACTGACCTAATTAATAAATTTCCCTGTAAGAGGGGAAGGGTCAGCCTTTGGAGGTGGCTCTTAGAGAAACACCTGTATATTTTTAGCCTGTAGAAAAAGCTGCAGGAGTCTTACCTTAGCCAATTTGAGATTCTGATCTTCCAGAACTAGCACATCTTCTTCCAGTTTCTTCAATTTGGCTTCTGTGGTCACTTTTTCTAGCTGCAGCTTCTGCCTTGCACTTTCCTCTTCTTCGAGCTGCTCCTCTAGTTCCTTCATGACACCCACAGAAAAGGAAGATATTGGTCAGTGCTGCTCACCTACCCATGTAACAGCACAGGGGCAATACTGAAATGGAAGGGTTCTTCACCCTTCTTTCAAGGTTTTATTAGTAGCTCCTAGAGTGACATCTCTGTCATGACTTAATGCAACATACTGCATCCTAACCAGCAGGTTTTCTGGCAGAATACACAATGCTATATTTTGCAAAAGAACAATACCTTTCCTAAAACAAAACAAAGACTTGTCTAATTATTTGAGAAGTGGCTGTCATCTTCAAGAATGGGACAGCTCGTTCCAGATGACCGACTGAACGCCTCAGGCTCAGCAGCAGAATCGCTGCATTCTATTGCTGTTTCCACTCATAGATTTTTCTATG
Source organism: Empidonax traillii (assembly GCF_003031625.1). Classification (NCBI taxonomy): domain Eukaryota; kingdom Metazoa; phylum Chordata; class Aves; order Passeriformes; family Tyrannidae; genus Empidonax; species Empidonax traillii. Next base: position 1,938,311 of record NW_020955248.1, on the reverse strand, counting down.
CCTTTTTTTCCCCCCCGCTCTCTCTTTCGTTTCCCTCCAAACTGAGTTAAAGAACCACTCTAATCTTTACTCTACTCTTACTGACAAGAGATAGCATTCCTAAGGCATTACCTGGATGTTCTGCTGCATTTTCTTCTTTTCAGCCTGAAGATGTTGACACCGTTCTTCCTCTTCCTCCACCCTTGCTTCCAGGTCATGACATATCTCCTCCAGTTCTTGTTTCTTGGCTGTCAGGCGGGCTCTTATCTCCTCAGCTTCAGCACAGAGTTCGGTTTCTGCTTGCAACTGTTCCTGCAGCTGCATCTTCTCTGCCATTAGCTACGTTGGATGCAAAGCCACAAATAAGACAAGTTCCAACTTACCAAAGCACTTAGCAATCTGTGTTAAGTGAAGTTATGTGTTCCTGCATTCCACGGTTACAGTTTTAAGCACTGCAGCACTCTCCTGCTGCTAATCAAAAGCTAAATATCAAATCACAGTTTCAAGTGTTGGTTCTCCTTCACAAACCACATGATGCAACCCCGTATCATGTTAGCCTTCACAAATTTCTCAAGATCATATCCATTTGAAATAAGGACACTGTCTGTTTGCCCCTGCAAAAGTAACGAATAATTATCATCCCTACAGAAAAACAATCCTGATTCCACCTTCTGTGTTCCAAACAGAAAGGATTCCATAAATGATGAGATTGAATTCAACCAGCTTGCTATAATACACGGCCAAAGGAGCCTTTTCTTCACATAATGCCTCTAGAACAATAATAGGTGGTCACTGTACAAAATGACCTGCTGAAGGAACTAAGCTGGGAAGAGGGGCAAAGGAAATTGACCAAGTTGGCAGCCAAGTCACACGTTTCAGCAAGTTGCAATCCTGCAGCTTGTCCATCAGACCAAGAAAGCAAAGGAGGTGCTCTCAAGCAGTTGGACAAGTATAGAGAGAACAACTTTTACATGTCATATTTTCAAACTCACCTGAGCCTGGAAGGTCTCCATCTCAGACAGCCTATTTTCTGCGGCTATCTGCTTCTCCTTGACTTTTATCAGTTCTTCTTCTTTGGCCATCATCTCCTCTTCCTGTCTGCTTACTTGCAGAAGGGGCTTCACCTGAAAGGGAAACCAAGGGAATGAGATGTATGTAAGGAACAAGGGAAACACAAAAAAATGCTCTTGCACTTGATAAGAACTGAATAAAAAACCATTTTACATAAGTGTCATATATGAAGGACTGACCAGTTCTTTTTTGTGAACACTGAGTGAGTCAGAGGACTAGATATCATCTACTCTGTCAAGAGCACACTTTCTGTCTGTCCATCTATTCCCGTGGAATGGGATGCATAATGAAAGGGTTCAGTAATTTCCAGACCCTCAAGGGTTAAGTAGTAATAGTAAGAGAATAAAAAAAATTGCCATATAGTGGGGAAATTCACATCTAAGTCAATGTCATATATGTGGGCTTCTGTAAGGCCTTTGACCCAGTCCCCCAAAACACCCTTCTCTCTAAATTGAAGAGATATGGATTTGATGGGTGGAGTGTTTGGTGAATCAGGAACAGGCTGTGTGGTTAAATCCAGAGGGTAATAGTCACCAGCTCAATGTCCAGATGGAGACTGGTGACAAGTGGTTCCCTCAGGAGTCCTTACTGGGACCAATGTTATTTAATATCTTTGTTAATGACACAGATGAAGGGATCGAGTGCACCCTCGGTAAATTTGCAAATGACACCAAGCCGAGCAGTGCCACTGACGCACAGGATGCCAACCAGAGGGACCTGGACAACCTGAGAAGTGGGCCCATGGGAATCTCATGAGTTTCAATGAGGCCAAGTGCAAGGTCCTGAACCTAGGTCAGGGCAATCCCCTGTCATCAATATAGGCTGAGGGATGAAGGGATTGGGAGCATCCCTATGGAGAAGGACACGGAGGTTTCTGGTAGATGAAAAACTGGACATGAGCTGGCAGTGTGCTCTTACAGCCCAGAAAGCCAGTTGTGTCTTGGACTGCATCAAAAGCAGTGTGGTCAGCAGGTCAAGGGAGGGGATTCTGTCCCTCTAATCTGGTGAGATTCCATCTGGAGTACTGACTGTGTCCAGGTCTGGGGTACTCAGCCTGCTAGAGTGAGTCCAGAGGAGTGTCACAAAAATGATCAGAGGGCTGGAGCACCTCTCCTATGAAGACAGGCTGAGAGAGCTGGAGTTTTTCAGTCTGGAGAAGAGAATGATCCAGGGAGATCTTATAGCACCTGCCAGTATTTAAACAGGGTTTCTAAAAATCAAGGGGCCAAACTTTTTAGGAAGCCCATTGTGATAGGACAAGGAATCATAGCTTTAAATTAATAGAGGGTAGATTTAGACTATATACAAGGATGGAATTTTTTACAATGAGGGTGGTGAAACACTGGAACAGGTTTTCTAGAGAAGTGGTGAATGGATGCCTCATCCGTGGAAATTCAAGGTCAAGTCTAAGCAAACTGATCTAGTTGAAGATGTCCCTGTTCATTGCAAGGGGGTTGGGTTAGATTACGTTTAAAGATCCCTTCCAACCCAAACTACTTGGTAATTCTATAAAAAAAACCCAAACACCACTCATCTCTGTGCCTACCCCATCAAAACCCCTTAGAAGTAATTTCACAGGAAGGAGAAGAAAAGTTTGAACTCTGCTCTCAACTCTCATTTAGATGCAAAGTCTCAAGGCTAAAAAGCAAGAAATCTAAATAGATTGAGAAAAGAAACCACTTCTTCATATGTTCACTGTCTTTGTAAAGGTAAAATATCTACAAGTATTACAGCAAGATCAGACCTCAACGCTTTCCCTTCACTTTTGCAACCCTGGACAAAGAGATGGCAAGTCACCCCCATAATAATAATTTTTGCCCAGCTAAACTGACCAGCCACATGGCAAGTGACTCTCTGAACTTCCACACCATCAAAGCAAGTGATTCCTTTACTCTGCTTAGCCATAAACTATTAAAAGATTACTTCTGCTTTCCCACAACATTGCTTGGATATAGCCTTGTATCTGATTTATGCAGACATTTTGCATAGCTATAAAATACACTATGATATTCCCTGTTTAAATAAATCACAGTGCAGTTTCAAGCCAGCCCAATTGCAGAGAGAGTGATTTTTGTGCTCTGGTTCAACCTGAGAAGCTGAAATCACAACCAAACTGTTGAAATTGCAAAGGGAAAAATACTACCTTGGTGAACAATCTCCACCACTGCCAGTTCCGCAGTTTCAAATAAGCAGCACAGTTTCTCTGAAGCACTTTCATAGCTGTCAATTGCTGCTGGCGCTTGGCAAAGGCTCTGCAAAGTAAGGGGAAGTCAGACAAAGGAACACAGCAGCACACAATTCTCACCAGCAAGCCCTCTCTTAAATACTTCTATGTTTTTTCTTTAGAAGGTTCTCTCCTAAAAAAACAGCAATGTTTTCAGTGAACTTTCTCTCTTTTCAAGTTTTTTTCTGCTCAGGTAAGAGTGGCTATTCTTTTCTTTGTTCAATTTCCTATTTAATAAATTTTTCCCTAATGTATTCTAATCTGAAAAGCCTCATATTTTCATTTGCAGAAAGGGAGATCAGGAACAGAGATGTGTTTTCCCACCAAACTGAGAGGTACTGCTTTTGTTCTTACAACTGTACCATTTGCAGCCCTGCCTATATAGCTTAAGAGAACCCCTAGACCTCCTGGATCAGTACTGTATTAAGACCTTCTCATTTTCACCTCTGCAATTTGCAGCACTTCTGTCAAAAACCTGGTCTGCTGCATAGCATTCTTATAAAGAGGAACAGACTTCACTGCTCAGGTAGTTTCTGGGATAGCTGAACACAGAGAATCTGGCAGGTGCCAGAAGTCTGGCCTTACAGAGATGAAAAAGCCCTAAAGGACCAACGAATAAATCATGACCTTTCTGGCAAAAAATAATTTCTAGCTACCTTTTTTTGAAGATAAACTTGTACATGAATAGGAGAAACATGCACTTTAAAAATTATGATCCTTACTTTCTGGCCAGGTAGCCTCTGCAGCATGCTTGGAAGCCAATAATGACATCTGTGATCTTCAGGTCTCTCTCTTCTTCAAGATGAGCAAGGACTCCAGCTCTGAAAAACACTTTACTCTGTCCAATTCTGTAAAGGTTGGAATCCAGCTCCAATGCTTTGATCTAAAATGAGAGAGAGAAGAATTCATGTCCTGGAAAGGCTGCTTCATGTGAAACATCACAGAACCTATTTGTGTCCCACAACTGTATGACATCCCTTCCCTACAATGAGCCGCTCAGGCCAACCAAAGTTGCTAACTCCCAACTCCTGCTCTGTCCCAATTAAGAGAAGCTCAAGCTCAACCAAGCCCAGCATGAAATGGAGGCAACCACAGACAGAAAACATGACAGAAATCACTGTTTTATACAATATCACATCAAGTAGCCAGAATACAAGGAAGTTGTAAGGAACATGTCTAGTCCTGAGAGCCCTCTTCCTTTCCTAGAGGAAACATATCTGTTGAGCCTTCCTAATCACTTTTCCCAGCCCTAATCTTCGTCAAAAAAAGACACCACAACCCAACCTTCCTGCAAAGGATTTGCTGTCAATGCTTATAATAGTTAAGAATAATGTGCTATATTCCCTTCAGACAGAAAAAAAGGGAATCCCTTACAGCCAAATTCAATTCAGTCTTCCCTAGCCATCAAGGCAGAGCCAAAGCTTTTCCTTTGAAGCGGGCAATTCTGCAGAAATTAATTGGAGCCTTCACCAAAAGCATTTGTCAACAGCAGGCCATTACAAAAAGTTTATTGAGGCTTATACTTTAGGCATGTGCTAAAGATAACATTATTGCTTCTAAGCATTTGGATTCTGTGAACACTGCTGGCATCTCAAAGCATATGCATCCGTGGAAACAGAAAGATCCTCTTTGCCTAAGATTACTGAACCTCATGCTAGCCAAAAGCCTCCATCCATGAAGCCAAGAGAAGGCTTTTTGCACCCCTCTCTCAGACAAAACATTTGACTTTGGAATTTTGGTCTGATATATTTAGCATTCACAACTCTAACTTTTAAATCACACTCCTAAAGCTTATTCTATTCAATAGAATTTCTGGGATGTCTTACCATCAGCACACAAGCCTGCTTTCCATCCATAAATCCTTTGGGAATTGCATTTGGAGTTAAGATTTCATATCTGAAAACGAGAAAGCATCAGACCAGTTACACAAGTATATATTTAAAACAACAACAAATGAAATAAATCAGTATGCATTCCTATGCCATTATGAGTTTGACAGTTTACAGGAAAAAATTCCATCTCTATTCAAAAGAGCATGAAGGATCAGTCTTGGATAGAGTCCTCTACACCTCACCTTAACTACATCCCTACTAGAGAAATCAAAGATGCTTTCAGAAGGCTTAGTGCCAGGGAATACCAAGATACAGATGTGTTGCCTTTGAAAAAATAGTCATCTAGTTGAAATAAAATACTTCAATTTTTCTACTTATGTCTTGACTTTGCCAGGGCAAAGACTGCTTCAGATTCTTTTCTAGGGCTCACCTTTGTCTGAATTCCTGGAATACGACTCTGTTGGGGAAACCTTGACGACAAATGCGGATTCCCTCCAGCACTCCGTTACAGCGAAGCTGGTCGAGGACCAAGTGGGGATCTAGTTTTCCAGCCTAGTGAGGAAAACGTAGATTTTATAAATACCACAAAGCTTTTACAAAAGGGGCTTACCCCCTTGCCTCTCCCTCTTTTTTGTAAAGCAGTCAGTTCTCTCTTTTCCAGTTAGAAACAACTGAAAGCTTTAATGCCACCTTATGAAGAACTGCAAAGATCAGTCTCCAAAATTTTAGCAAGTGTACAGTTATTTAGGACAACCTTAAAAAGATACTCTGAGAAAACAGGACCTCTTCAAGATCTTTTGCAAAACCTGACAAAAGACAGCAACCCAGCCACACGCCCCAGGAAGCCCAGGTACGACTGCCTGAGCTGTGCTGTTTTGACTGTACCTTCTTCTCATGGTTGGGGATAATGCAACGGACGAAGTTGGGGTTGGTGTTCCTCAAGGTAGCCATCAGTTTAGCCAGCTGTTCTTTATAGAGCTGTCCCACTGTTCGGAACATACCCTTCCTGGTTTTAAAGGCCCCTGGCAACGCTGTATCTGACATACCAGCTACCTGATCCAGCCCAACAATACGGTCAACTAGAGAGAGCACAAGAAAGAGTGTTAAAATTCGGGCACAAACAAAGGAAGCACTGGAACATACAAGGAACATCTGGGTAGAACAGGATCAATGAGAGGAGCTGCAGGATCCTTTTTGCTTCATCTCTACACAGATGTCGACTCCTGTACAGAACTTGTGCAGGGATAGGAGCAGGAAGGAAAAGAAAGCATCAGCTCACTACAGGAAGTTTGATTGATGGAGTCAAACTTACTCCCAAACATATTCTACTGATGCCCTGGATGGCAGCTCTGGAAGAGCAATCTAGAAGTGAGTTTCAGATGCTTCTACTTGCTTAGCTTACAATGGAAAACAACAAACCAAAAGTTCTAGCTCCTAGCCCAGCAGAGTCAACTATTAGTTAACTCTGATCCAGAAGAGGCCACAGACAGAGAAAAAGCCCAGCTTCACTCTCGCATTACAGGCAGGACTGGTGATCAGAAAAGCCATACCCACTTGTGAACTGAACAAACATGGTAAAAGGCATGATAGAAACCAAACCTGAATATGCCACTGTTTGAGTTGGTTTTGGAGTACAAGTATTCTGTGACAGACATGAACAATACCACTGGGAGAGAGTCAGAACTTCCTGCCCCAACAGTTTCTCCACCATGTCACAGTGACATGCAAGCACTAACAAAGTCATCGCCTTGATGGATGGACTCCACAGACCCTTTCTTTTTTTATTTTTTTTTTATTTCCCCGCAACAGAAGCCAGCTGGATATGACAGTAGCAGGGGCAAAAAGAAACTAAAGCACTACTGTTTCCCATTGCTTTTCTACATGGAGAAAAAAATTCACCCATCCAACAAAAGCCAACTGTATCACTATAAATTTCCATACCCCTGGTACATTTTTATTAAGTGCTTCAAGCTACTTTTCACTATCTTGGTTGGTTGATGACTACGCTCAGGCTCCCAATCTTCACTTCAGAAAACACACCAGTTTGTGTTCAACTGTCTTCTGATTAAAAAAAAAACCCCACAACTGCTAAGAGACATTTCTACAAAAGAATAAACAAGAAAGAATATTCTGATTTACAGTTAATGTTAATTTAGAACTGCTCACTTCTAGAGCAGCTGTTAGAACAGGGTCAAGGTTGCTTTATCAGAAAGAAAAGAAGGTTATGTTACTAGATGACATCACAGGGAAATCCACAGAAGTGTGTCCCAGATTGTGGCTGTAACAATCCTCTTAAAAATCTTGAGCCCTGCAATCTACATCAAGATGGCAAAACGGACAGTCACTTGCAACAGGAGATCCAGCTAAGAACAATAAATGAAAACTGATAAGCCATAGTCAGTTGACATTTCAAGTCCAAACGGAGTGTCACACAGCAAAGGCCTTGAGAGGCACAGCTTGCTGACAACCATTTTTGATCCAGTATAAGTTCCTCTGCCAAACTAACTTTCTTTTAAATGATCAGTTGCTGACGTTAAATCCCAATACCAGAACTAATGTTAAACTGGATTTCAGTTCATATGCAGTCTTGGAAATCTTCCTTCCAAATCTTGCAAGAAATACAGCCTTGCTAGCTCTACATTCAGACAGTTGTCAGGGACTTGCCTTTAGCTGTTCCTATCCAAGTCTTGCAAGAGCAACTTTTAGCACCTCAATACATCCCTATTTTTCTTGTATCCACTAGTAAGGTGAGTTTTGCTTAAAATTCCATGAGGAGCTACTAGCACAAAGCAGAGGAAATGAACAAGAAAGACAGGCAGGTATGACAAAGGGACAGAGAGAAGTTAACGGAAGCATTTCTTGCATGGCTCTAGGATGCATCACACACATGACACGACAGCTGGGTTTCTCAGTCACCTGGTTCTAGATGAAGAATAGGAAAGTGTTGATAGAAATAGGCTCTCTGAACCTTCTGCATCTCTGCAACAGACAGAGACGTCAAAGAAAACCTACCACAGAAAGTGACAGTAACAGTAAGACTCAAAAGCAGATAAACCCAGAGAAGATAGAGTAAAATACTGAACAACACTGCAGAAGGAGCACGCTAGTTGCAGGAATGAAAACAGATTTTGAGTTTGAGTGTTGCAGCTATGCAAGCTGCTGGGACATAATGGCACATTCATATTTTATCCTGGTATTCTTGGTTTTGAGAAATAATTGTGATATATATTCAGGAAGCTTAATGTCAGTTGAGCCTTTCTCTTAAGTTAAAGTGAAGTTTTAATGAAATACCATAATCTAAGCAAAGGATGTTCCAGATAACGCTCATCTTGGTGGCTTAGTCTTCAGAGGAAAAAAAGCAACACAGCTCATCATAGACTTCTGATGATCAAACAAACTCTTCCACATAAAATAAGACAAAACAAATGAAATTAAGGTTAATTACATACCATCTTTCCACAGCTCAGACACAAACTTATCCGACGACTGGTGGAGAAGAGTAGCGATATTATCGTTCAGCGGATCCATGTTCTTCATCAGCCATTCATCTGCCTTATAATCCACCTGGAGAAGACAAACACATCAAGAAAATTGGGGGGCAATTTTCTGCACCCCAAGATGCATCAACATCTGGCGCAGTCTGTAAAAGTAGCTGAGGTTTGCAAAATCAAAAACAGATTACCTAATCATTCTTGGATTTGCCATCAAAGTAAGCATACCTACGGATTTCAAACCCTTACTAACAGCTGCAAGTTCTGTTCTGTCAGTAAAGGGAATGGATTTGCCATGCTAGTTTGCACCACCCAAAGCGTGACACAAAATAACTGCATTATCATTTTTGCTGATCGAGTCTTGATGCAGGTTTCTGAAAAGCACCTCTAATCTCACCAAATCACAGAGAACAAATTTAAAATGCTGTCAATTTGATGTGTCTTGAACTATATACACGTATTTCAAGTTTGATATTATATATAGATAGATAGACATATATATATATATATATATAAATTTGCAGGCAAATATCCTTAAGCACTGTAAGGTCCATAGTAATGGAAGAATTTCATGAAATCCTCCAGTGGTTTCTCATAGGCAACTGTTTCGGTGAGTAGCCATTTCTAAGAAGCCGTGATTATATATTACAAAATACAGCAGACATTCCAGTGTTCACATTTCAGCTATTCTTTACCTTGCCAGCATAATGTATGATACAGAAGTCAGCTTTGTCTTTCAGCTGTTTTGGCTTCTGAAATTTGGGGTGGGTGCCTTGTTCTTGCACAACTTTTTCCACAAAGCTTTTGTCTGTTGCTTTTGGGAACCAGCACTCTTCATCCAGCAGGGCCAGTATACCAGGAGGCCCAGCCTTAAAGAAGGGAAACACCACAACATCATTAAATACATGATTACACCAATAACTAACATCTTTAGATGGCTAGAGAAAAAAGAAAAAGGATTCCTAAGCTTGATCCACATCACATTCACCTGCTGTGTGGTATCAGTTTAACTACTTCCTTAATAATAGAAACTGTTAATACTTCAATATCCTCATCTGAATTCTGACCACTCTCATGATAAAGTCTCTTCTGTGACATTTGTCTAGGTTGTTTTTTGGGGAAAAAATATCTTTTTTTAATACAAGAAACATTATCACACTGTTCTCTAAATATATCCAGGTGTCTAGATGCAGAAGGCCATAGGTGAAAATTTCACAAACTAGTCCTTACTACTGGAACATCTATTAGGAAATTTATAAATTTTCAAGTTTCATTAGAGCAGAATGAATGTAACAGTGATTGACAGCTTCTCATCACAGCTGTAGTTAACTAAGTTCACACTACTTATGGTAAGCTATACATACATCTAGCACTATGCAGATATACACAAATGAAGACAATTTAGTGAGAGGAAAACATGGCTGACTATATTTATTTTCAGGCAGTGTTTCCTACAGAACTGAAACTAACAGCTCTATTGGTAACACACTTTCAGACAAAGAAGAAACTGTTCATTTCTGCTTCTAATCATCACAGTGTCAGTAGAAGATTATGAAAGCTAGAAGTCCAGTGTCCAGTCGACAGGTAGAGGTGATGTCCTCAGTGACAAAATCAGTGCAGCCATTTCTTGCTGCTCCATGGTAGAACAACAAGCTTACCGGCTTCTCTATGAGGTCAATGCAGGGCTGCAGATCCAGGCCAAAGTCAATGAAATTCCACTCTATGCCCTCCCTCTGGTACTCTTCTTGCTCCAGAATGAACATGGTGTGGTTAAAGAGCTGCTGCAACTTTTCATTTGTGTAGTTAATACACAACTGCTCAAAGGAGTTCAGCTAATGAAGAAAAAGGCAGAAAGATGTTTGAACAATTGCTTTTGTAGACACACCTACTATTCTCTTAGCACAAAAGATTGTATCTGTAGTTCAGGAATTCAGGCCAATGTTCTGTGTGGGGCAGACAGTCTATTGTCAATAACCCCTTTGGTTATGAACTGCCTGTACTGTCACGTGCCGCTGCATCACTGCTGCAGTCCCTAGGGAAGTTCATACACTTTGTTCCTCAGGCTTTGCAAAAGAATGTTTAGTTGTAAACAGCAGAAGAATTACTGCAGCTGCTTAACCCAGGAACAGAAAAGACTGTTTTTCTCACACATGCAGAGCTGACAAGTCCTCTTCATACGAAGAGGAAGCAACAGAAGCCTGAAGACAAATTCCTAAAAGCATATGGACTGGAAAGTCCCCTTTTAATCCTCATATGTAAAATCAGAGCAGGGAAAGCGAGGGAAATTTCTTCAAAACTTCTAAATTTCTTCAAACAGTAAGGAAAGGATAAATAACCTACAGTGCAAGGACCTGACATCTCCTTACCTCAAAAATCTCAAAGCCAGCAATGTCAAGGATTCCAATGAAGGATGCACCCTGTCGCTTGGTCTTATCCAACGCCTTGTTGATCCGCATAACCAGCCACCGGAACATACGTTCATAAGTGGCTTTAGCCAGCGCTTCAATGGCAAAATCAGCCTAAGCAGCAAAAAGATAAACATCAGGAGTTACATTTTACCTTTGAATTTGTGAAGCCAAATCCCTCCCTGACACTACCCTACCTGTGTTTGATATAAATACTATGTGTACTAAGAGATTAAACATCAAAATACAACGGCAGCATGGAAAGACAACCTGTGACTGTTTCTATTCTTCAGTCTCTTCCCAATCCCTTCCATGTTATGGGGGCATGTTTCATTATCCAAAGAATAAGGATGTGTTCATAAAGAAGTTGGGCAGTAAGCACAGGGGTTTTGCTCCATTCAAGCAGTCACTAGCTCCTAGGTCAGGCTTCACCTTGAGCACAACCTGACTCAAGAGCTTTACAAAATTTTCAATTAATTTCAAGGGTAAGAAGCAAATTTTTCCATCCTTGTAGCTGACCTACTCAAAAATAGTGCTTTTTGTATTACACCAACTCAAATATATCACCCTTGCACACCACACTGAAAGAACTTATTCCCTATGGACAGCCAGTCACCAAAATTAGGGGACTTGGTGGGGGTGTTTTTTTTATTTTGTTTTTTTAAGCTGAGAAAAAGTGATATAGGGGCAGGGTGATTTCTATCTTTACACAGATGAAATGAGCAAATACTAGGAAAAATGTATATGCTACATTATTCAAGTGTGTTTGCCATACACTGTAGTCATAAAGATGGTTAATAAACACTACGGAAATCTCTAATACACTTGTTAGCTTTGTAGTGGTAAGATTAGAGACCGTTCATTTTTAGAGACCACGTACCTGCTCTTTGGTCTGAGCTTTCTGGACATAATCTCGTCCAACTTTGATGCGAGGAGTCAGGATACCTCTAGTGAAATCTGTCACATTGATACCCAAAAGGTGAGACACTTTCTGAGCCGCTGAAGATGAGAAGAGGAAATGGAGAGATTAATATTATTTTGTTTTTCTCACAGAAAACAAGAGAAAAAGAAAAACATTCCAGAAAAAAAAATTACAAAAGCCAGGAAACAGCTTATAAAAAAATGTTAAAATGAAGAACAGGTTGCTGAGACAAAGTATCTTCCTAACCAAAAAAATCCAAGAAAACCCTCTGGCAACCCTTTCTACAGGTTATTGATTTTCTCCAGAATCCACAAGAGCAAATTTGAAGCAATAGACTCATAACACTAAATCATAACATGGAAGCTTTAGAAAATTCATCTGCAATCAATTTAAAAATACATCACATAATAGATTTCTTAATCTAGCTAATTGTTCTGTCTTCATCTACTGATTAATCTTGGAGGCAGCTCTGTATTTCAGATTCAAGATCCAAAACCCAAACGGTTTGCTCTCCTCTGCAAAATGCCAGTTAGAGCATATTTTCACTTATAAAATAAACACTTAGTGATAAATTAGCAACCTTTTCTGTTTCTGCAGTACATCTACAATGAAGGTCTAAGAGTTAAATCTTCCAACAGATAGTGTTCTATCACATGAAACATGGCACTATTTACACATGCAACAACAGGCAGTGCAATTAAAATATGTACACATACTTTATACCCACCATAAAACTATCCACCACTTGACTCTTACAGTTACAGGACTACCTACGATGTCAGCAAAGACGATTCCTTAAAGTGTGATAATACAGGTTTGAAGGAGCAATTACTCCAGCTCGGTTAAAACACACAAACACTCCACATATTCCAGTAGAGTAATCCTTTTCATCTGGTCATCACATGTACTTCCTGCCTAGCCCTGACACAAGAACAGTGCCACATTCCTGCCCGTGGGTGGCTGCAAACACACGCCTGGTAAAACAGTGTGTATTTGTATGGAGCACGCCAGCTCCTTTGGCAAATAATTCACCTTATAGAAAAACAGGATTTCAGCATTCCATACATACTGTAATACATTCTCCTACTTGCAAGCACTTCCTGTAGGCTTTTTTCTGCACTTTTCTTTGGTGGGGGAGAGGAGATTGGTTACCTGTATTGTCTGGCATAGAGGCTTGGTCTGTATTACGCTCCTTCTTGAAGACTATGTTGCCAAGTTGAAGAACACCCGAGATAACCTTCAGCAGACCTTTAAAAAAAAATAATAATAACTCAGTGTCAGACATCACTGAAAGCCCTGATATGACCCAGTTACCTTTTCTGACATGGTTAAGAGGCCCTTCTCAACACCCCAAAGATCCTTCTGAAAAAAACACTACAGATGATTCCTCTACATGACTCCCATTCAGGACACAGGACTTGCCTTGTTCCTCCTGTGCAAGACTACAGAGCCTAGAAATTTACTCATTTTCAGCATCACTACAGGACAGTAAGAGATGGAACTGAGGGCAATGAGCCACCTAAATCAGCTGCATTTTTTGATAAAACATTTGTTCTCAGTTAGAGGGTCACAACTCAATGAATTCAATACTCAATTTTCCTCAGTGATTACTGTTAAACACAGGAAAGAGACAGTTAAGAGCCCAAACCAATTAAGGAAGATTTTGTTTCTTTAACGCTGTTACACTTTCAGCTCCCTGACCAAGATCTGTAGTCCTTACAGACATACATTATAACATATGGAAGGCACCAGGATGTGGGCGAAAGTGCTCGTACCATAAGTATTACTAATGACATGCTGAAGCACCCCACCCCATTGCTAATGATATATTCATACTCCTCAAATGGTGCACGTCACCAAAGCAACACCAGGTGCCAGGACAGGAAAGACATTTTTCAATGCCACAGTCTCAATTCAATTTTGACCTGTCTCAATCAAAGCTCATTGCATAATAGCTTCTAGTTGCCTTGAGCAAAGTAAACTGCCAGTCACTTGCAAAGGGGATCTCATACCAAAGATCTTTTTATCCCCCAATTTCTACCTGTTTGTGCTGGTTTTGGCTGAGATAGAATTAATTTTCTTCACAGTAGCTGTTAGGGGATGTGTTCTGAACTTGTGCTGGAAACAGCATTCCTGATGCAGGGATGTTTTAGTTACTGCCGAGCATATACACAGAGTCACGGCCTTTTCTGTTTCACCCCAACCTACCAGTGAGGAGGCTGGGGGTGCACAAGAAGTTGGGAGAGGACAGAGCAGGTTCAGGTGAACCTGCTGATGCAAGGGGTTCCGACTATACGACATCATGCTCAACATTTAAAGCTGAAGAAAGAAGGCGGAAGGGGGGGATGTTGGGAGTGATGGTGTTTGTCTTCCCAAGTCACTGTTACGCATGATGGAGCCCTGTTTTCCTATGGATGGCTGAACACCTGCCTGCCCATGGGAAGTGGTGAATGAATTCCTTGTTTGGTTTTGCTTCGCTTGCATGTGCAGCTTTGATTTACCTGTTAAACTGTCTTTACCATGACCCACAAGTTTTCTCCCTTTCACTCTCTTGATTCTCTCCCCTATCCCACTGGGGGAGAGTGAGTGAGCAGCTGCATTATTACTGAAAGATTTGGTTTTAAGCAAATATCCTTTTGATAAGAGAGTGAACAAAGGCTCCACGTATGCTACATTAGGAGTAAACATGTATGTTTGGGATTGCCCTGCTCCACTCTGCACTCGTGCAGCCTCACCTCAAGCCCTTTGTGCAGTTTTGGGTGCCACAATAGAAAAAGATATAAAGCTACTATGGAGTGTCCAAAGGAAGGCTATGAAGATAGTTAAGGGCCTTGAGGGGAAGCCATAGGAGGGGTAGCTGAGGTCACATGGTTTGTTCAGCTTGGAGAAGAGGAGACTGAGGGGAGATTTCATTGCAGCCTACAGCTCCCTCACAAGTGGAAGCAGAGGGGCAGGCACCACTTCTCTTTGGTGACCAGTGACAGGACCTGAGGGAATGGCCTCAAGCTATGTCAGGAAGGTTTATGTTGAGTCTTAAGAAAACGGCACTGGAACAGGTTCCCCAGGGAAGTGGTCACAGCACCAAGCCCACCAGAGCTGAAGCAGTTAGACAATGCTTTTAGGCACGTGGTGTGATTCTTGGGGTGGGCCTGTGATGATTCTTGTGGGTTCTCTCTAACTTGGGATATTACATGATCCTATGTTCCTAGAGGCATGTTATGAAATTCAGTGGTTTGACAGCTGCATCTGGAGTCCTAGCACCTGAACAGACATCTTATTTCGATATGGTCTTATAAATAAAGATGGTGTCTGGATTTTACATCAAAACTTAGTAAGCCTACCATGCACCTAGGCAGTTCTTCTAAGCCTGTAAGGAACATTAATGCACTTGACCCTTTGAACAGCAAGTGCAAAACACTAAAGCTATTTTTGCTGTAGTAGCTGGAACCAATAGCTCATCTATGTGACAGCAAAGACATGCCCTAGAGCATACATTACAAAACCCTGTTCAAAAAACTGAGTATAAGAGAACATCCTGACAATGAATCAGGTTGCCAATTATTTTATTTGTTTTAGGCAAGTTTCTCTTCACCGCCATAAAGCAGTTTCAGTCTCAGATGATTTGGGATATCAAGAAGGCTATTAAACTGTGGATAACAACAGCATGGATTTTCAGAAGGCTGGATTGTGAAGAGCAATATTTAAGGCAGAGGCACATATTCCCTACAGCCACAAGAGCTGCAACCTTCAGCAGAGGAGGTGGTGACCTCAAACCACCACAGATGCTTGCTTGCTTTAGTATAGAGAATAATAGTCCTAGTTTTAGAAGACCATATACATTTGGAAAGTGAAATTTTACAGAACACTGATTCCCAACCAGTGAGGCAGATCATGAAAGAGAGCACAGAGCGCTGGTGAATACATATCACTGCACTTTGTGCTGGCTGCATGTAATTCTATCTTCCCTGTCATGGAACTGTGCTCCCAGTATCAGACAATATTAATTTCTGATCAGCAGTTCAGTGTTAAGCTGGAAAGAAAGGCACTATGACCAGTCCATTCTCAAAGGACTAATCCAGCAGTGGTTGGATTAGATTACTTTAAAGCTGCTGCTTAGGGATAGGGGGAGCACACAAGCCTTGCACTGCACAAGAGAATTGAGGGGACTCTATCTTGGATGTGTTATTCATAAAATGGGCATACAGCCCTCAGACTGGGAACAAAGACAGCAAGAAGCATGTTTTCAGTAGCTGCTTGACTCCTAGAGAGACCTGTATAAACTAAAACTGTGTTGGTAGATCCAGAGGTGGGTCACTCCAAAGCCACTGCATTTTATTACTTGCACACTGTTCACTTGGAGCAGCAGGGGTAGGAATGAACACAAGCAAAACTAAACAAAAAATCTAAACACAAAGCAAACAAACAAACAAAAACAAAACCAAATCAAAAAAGAACCTCAGAACAAAAGAGCTCCAGAGACGTCTGTTCCCTCTTTTGTTCCTTGCATATTCATACCTATCTGCTCTTCATCTGGGATGCCCATGATCTTCATTGCCTCCATGGTCTCCAGAAACATGTCTTTGTCTTGCTGGCCTGGGATCGTAACATGCCCATTGGAAAGGAAGCGGTATTTGTTGTAAGGTTCCAGCAGCAGATCATCTTAGGAGAGAATTGAGAAAGAAGTTACTATGTTTTGTTGTTGTTGTTTTTTTTTTTTTTTTTAACAGACAACAAGCTACCATCAAGAAAAATTTCCGATTTCCATATACTACCAGGCACTGGACGAATCTGGGATTAAGCCCAATTTTACTGCAGGCTGAACATTTAATGTATTTTAGATAAAACCAAGAATTTTTCTGTCTCATTTTTTTTTTCTATTCCTTCCTCTGGACTACTCCACCAAAGCAGTGTCAATCATCATTATGCCCTAAGTCTATAAGAAGCAGGGATTAATTTGAAAGTAAATTTGCCTTTAATTTCAGATACCTCATTTGTTTCAAGTCAGATAAAAGTTTATATGTAGCTCTTGAAACAGTAGCAACTATGAGAAAGTCCTCTCCTTGTGTCCTTCCCTCCAGATCAATTTGTAGCTCTTGCATAACACAGACCCTGGTTACTAGGCTGACGTATTAAAGCTAGGTGTACCAGGATCCCAGACTGCTAGAGCTGCTTAGCTGCTTGCAGATTTGCTCCACTCAGTTAAACACTAAGTACATCCCTGTAGGACCATTCCTGCACTAGAATAGTTTACATCATGCAAGACTAGACTAAACATGGGACAGTCATTTAGATAAGGAAGGGCGTAGAGTCATTGCTGGCATGGAGACAAGCGCAGGAAGGAACCAGAGAAGCAAGTTTTCAGGAACTGAGAAGTGCAGGGCGAGGGCAGATAAATGTATGAGTGAGTGAAAGAAGCGGAGGAGAGCTGACCATATCTAAAAGGCAAAGACAAGGAACTATGAAGGAACAGGTCCTTGTCTACAAGTGTTTTGAACTCTCTGTTGTAGTAATTATGGGATTCATTCATCACAACCACACTTACTCTTCAAATGCTCCCCTGCCCCAGAGAGCAGGTAGTAAAAGATGTGGAAGGTTCTCTCCTCTTTGGCCTGGCGAATTGCACGTGACTTCTCCAGCAGATCTTCAGAGAGTCAAGGCATTTGACAGGACATACAAATCACTTCCTATTCTACGGTAGGAGAAAAAACTCATACTGCCTGACATTCTCCTCATGCCAATTAACACGGGTATTGACTTAGCAAGCATTATCAGTCAACAACGCCCTGTGCTTCTGGTCTCAGTTTTACCAGCCTCTGAATGATGACTATGATAGGAGAGACTTAAATGATAAAAACCAGAAAAACACTGGCCACTCATCCCCACTTCCCTTACAGAGAAGTGAGAATTAATTATTCCAAACCTATTCATATTACTGCAGTTTATGCTTCCATTTCAGTCCCTTTAGATTACGATTCATTCCGAAAATATCCTACCACGATCACAAAGGTCACAAACGACTATATAAGAAAACAGGAGACTACAACAGTGATCTTGCTAGCATCAATTTAGAGTGCTTCCTATTGCTTTCTCAACCAGATCAAGTCAGTTGTGAGGAGAGTGCTAGGTGCCATTACTGCCACCTCTATAGCCTTTAAGTTCTTCTTTCAAGTGGTTACACAAAGGATACAGGTCTCGATATTGGCTCCAACAATGTAGCCATTGACATCAAAGTTGATTCTGATGAATTTGCCCTAAGAGGAATACAACAGCATTACAATTAGCATTCATTCTATCTGGTAACAGCAATAAACGAAAAAGGTAAACCTCCTCTTTTTAATCCAGGAAAGGAAACTCAGAACAGGTCAGGCAGGTTTTAGGCAAAACATAAGGTCAGCCAATAGGCAATGCCTGCTGATCACAACAGTGATTTAACAAACAAGACACCAAACACTTTCAGTCATCTCTGACATTCAGGCAATCTACAATTCAAACTCACTATGTTTAAATCTAGATTTCCTACAACCAGGGTCCCTTCAGTTTCACATGTTATATTATCTAGACAGTTTCACCTCCTTCAGTGTTAGCTTCAACCATCTTCAGTTACCTCCAGCTCCTCCATCTGCCCCCTCAGATGTTGCCCACTGTTGTCCAGAGCAAGCAAAATAAGGAACAGTATTTGTTCTCCAGGATAAAACTAATTACTTACAATAAAAATCAGCATAAATGATCCTGGCACAGGCTCTGGTTTCTTCATTCTAGAGACCTACCTAATCTCTTCTGGAGAATTCAGTGAATGAAATTGACTTCCCAGATTATTTTGAAGCAAATCACTCCCAGACAGTTATCCTGTCCCTGACAGCAAATCACCCAAAAGCAGAACAAGTCTTCCCTCTGGAAAGTACAGAATACTGGCACTCATGACAGATAGTAATACTCACAAATCTTGAGGAGTTGTCATTCTTTACTGTCTTGGCATTTCCAAAGGCCTCCAGGATGGGATTAGCCTGGAGCAACTGTCTCTCCAGTTCTCCCTAGAGAGAAATCCAAAATGAATAAAGTAGGTAGCGGTTCACTTCATTAACCTTGGGTCAAACCAGCGCTGCAGTTTCAATTCACACTAGTTGGCGTCTGCTGTAGAGAAGCCATAATAAACCTTAGGAGATGATCACTTAAACCTTCAAAGGAGACTCATTAGTTATCTGGGTGAAACAGAAACAGTCATAAATATGGCCTTATTCCCTTCCTCAACACAAACACATCCCAGTGCTGTCTTTCTGTTAACAAGAAGCCCTTCAAAGCCACTTGGTTGTAACATCCCACAGTCTTCCCAGGATTAAAGTGAAACACCATACCATCCAAGACCAGGCCCTCATCCCAGAAGTGTACTGCCATACAGGTTGGAAGAGTGAGGAAAATCCTGTCTAGCTACTTAAAGACAGCTCTGAATGCTGCTAGTAAGAGTTAGTCTGAAAAGGTCTAATGTTTTATAAAAACCAAACGCAAAGCCAAGAAGTTTGCACTTTTTAAAGAGTCTACATCTTCCAAAATACCAAGGAAAAACCTCCTTTGTAAGGAGGCACACACAAAAAAGAGAATTAGTGGTATCCCACAAACTGCATGATTGCTTGCATTCTGCTGCCATATTCACACACTCCTCCCCTCAAGGAACACAAAATGCTGGAATTGTAGAAAAAGAAATTCAGAACCTTTATCCTTGCCAAGTACTAGACCACTGCAGCATATTCACCTTTCCCTGCAGGCTCTAGATGTATCCCTGGCTGTTGTAAAAATTACTTGTCCTCTGTGCTAAAAGCATGGAGTTCTATATATTTCAAGATCACCTAAAAAGCCTCTGGAGACAGAAAATTACAGTTTAGATTAATGTTTCTCTTTTTAGCAGTTATCAGTAAGTACTCAAGACTGCCTGTGCATAACAGATGCAAATGAAGTTTGATTTGTGAGAACTGGAATTTATGGGAAAACTATTTAAGGTTATATCTAAAGGAAAATTGTTCCCATTTGTTCTCAAAGACAGATTAGTTCTTACACAGTGTCTCTAAAAATACATGCAATAAAAAAAAAGTGGAAGATATATGAGAAACTGTACAATGAACTGCAAGTCTTTATTTTTTACTTCTCAATCACTTCACTACATGCTTACAAAGTGCAAAGACAAACAAGACCCTCAGCCCCTACAGAACTGCACAAGTACAGAAGGGGCAGCTGCTGCAAACACCTTCATTCACTGTCAAGTATCTACAACCAGGGGCTTAGCCCTGGAAAGGGAACCTGAGCTGGGACATCAGCACAGACCAAGCATGTGGCATTGTGAGGAGAAAACTTTGAAACTAGGGTTCAGTCCTGGAAACTGTGTGGCAGTCACATTTCCCCTTGTGTTCTGACACATGTATTGAAACTGGAGCGCTCTTCCCTCACCCCATTCCTCTTCCCCATCCTGCAGTGAAGTCCTAGACCTTTCTTTGTGACTGCAATCTATTACTATTCAAATGAGAGATGACAGCAACATAACATTTAAACTCAACTATGGAACAAGGAGGGAAGAGAAATCAGGCTTTGATATCAGATCTATTTTAATTATTTGGCTAAAAATAAAACCAAGGTCATACTTAGCTACAAAAAGATCAGAAGTTTATGGAAATCTGTACTACAGTCCCTCCTGCTATTCAGTTCCTCAGGAAAAAGTGTCACTGGTTTCAAGTAGGTGTTGATAAACTGTGGGTTTGAGGTGATTATGTCTGTTATACACCAAGGTAGCAATAGGCATAGAGAATGCCAGCTCAGGCTCACAATAATACCAAGCTATGGGGAGAGGAAAAGGCTGAGGAGCTGGTTAAGTCAGTGAGCCCCCCTGACTTGCCATAGCACCATGATGCAGTGGGAAAATCAAGTTTTCAGCATGCCATCGCAAGGGCACAAAAGGTTAAGCATCTACAATTACCATACCCATTCCTCACTGCACGCTGTCTTTGTTTAAAAGCCAATTCTGTTATGTTTAAAATTTAAAAGAAGTTTTTGGGTGCAGTTTGTTGGGTTTTTTTACCTTCAATTTTGATGGCTACCTTCCACTGATGGAAGATACTTTATTATTATACAACGTGTAATCTTGTGCAGCAAAACCAGTACAACACAGAACTGTCCATCGCAAGCTTTCCAGAAATTCTAAGATTCTTATCGTTAAGACGTTGCCAATTCTCTGGCACCTGTAATTGCCATTCCTTGACCTGAAACAAATTTGTTTAATAGTTGGCATGCATTCGAAGTATGTGCTATATTCCTCATGAAAACAGAAGCAGTAAAAGCCATTGGATCTCTTAGCCTGTGGTTGGGCAGTGTCCAACACTCTTCAGTATGCTCTGCTTCTACTGCTCAGAAGTTACACCACCAATTTAAAGCAACTAAAATCCTTGACATCTACCTTGTACTCTGAATTTTTTGCATCTCAGAAACTTCCTGGGAAATTTTCTATGCAAGGTAGAAGTTTTGCCAGTCATTTATTCTTTAGAAGGTATAGAGAAAGGCATCCAGAAATCACAGTTACCTTTACAGCATGCAGTTAAAAAAACCCCAACAATAATATATGGGGCAGGGTGTTTGGGCTGTTTGTTTGGTTTGTTGGAGTTTTTTTGTTGTTTTGTTTTTTATACTCTAGGGATTTGCTTTTGTATTCTTCTCTGCAGTCATGGGAGAGATTATCAAATAACTCAATCCAACAACAGTGGCTGGACCGGGAAGGGAGAAAGGCCATCAGTAACTTAAATCTTTGTTACAAATATTTAAATAGATTTAGTACATCCCCAAAGGAGTCTTAATGTGCTTAGTAGTCACACCATGCAGGTAGGAGTTATTTAGCTGAATATACTAATACACTGGAAAAGAATGGTGGAATGCATCATTGCCTCCAAAAAGAGTGAGCTGGAGTTGAAGAATATGCTTTATAAATCTGATTTTGTTCTGATACTTGGACAAACAGATGGTTACATCCCAAACTTATATAGGTGACAGTCAAGAAACCTTCGAGGTAAATAAAGTACCATTACTTTCTATAATAGCATTGTTTACATTTTATGCCTAGTCTTGAAGCATAAAGATTAAACACTATCATATCCTAATTAAAGGCAAAGAATCTGCCATGACCAGTATACCTGATATCATCAAAAAATTAAACGTATTCAACTTCATGAACTCTTATACTCTGGTTCCAAGTTTGCTTTGTAAAGAGTTGCTGCAGAGAGCACTCTACCGATTAACATTCAGAGACTACAGCTCTAAATCCCCTCTGCTAAGGCCAGTTAAGTTACAAAGCTGGAACAAAATGTGAGCTGCAGAACTTTTTGGAAAAAATCAAAACTTGTGGGAAAAAATTAAACATCAAACTCAGGAAAATCACCAACCAGTCCAACTTAGGACTGTTTTATTCTCCTAAGCAGATTGTCTGTCCTGCTTTGGTAGTTCAAATTTTGCACAAGGACAAGCAGTGGAAGAATACTTAACTCAACCCCATGATTCTATTTTCCACACTTAAAAAAAAAAAAAGAAGAAGAAAAGAGGAGAATGTTTTTAAATAGAGCTACTGACAGACCATGGAAAAAGCCTTCATATGTCTGAAAGTTTGGCACATGGAACGTTTGTTTTTTTTTTTTTTGTTGGATTCCAGCAGTTAGTTACTACTATGTGCATGCACACACAGTGTGCCTGCGTGCAGAGATGCCTTCTCATTTATATACTCTACACATATAAGACATGCCAACACATTAAGTTACTACGGGAAAACTCTTTATGTAGAGATACAGTGGACACACTTGGCACCTGGCTTTCATTACACAGCTCACCAGTGAACTTTTCCAATGTGTTCAGCTCTGGCTAACAAGCCCACAGTCCTGGAACACCCTGTCTGCAGAGCAGCCTTCCCTGTGACCTTTCTTTGCAACACACAGCCACAACTCACTGCAAGGAATAGGAAGCTAAATACTTCAGCTACGTTCATCTTACTAGGAACACACACACACACACACACACACACACACACACACACACACACACTATATGATTCAGGTTCTAGTAAGGCCTTGTCCTGTTGTCCTGGAAGAATACTTCTCAAATGGTACATCTCAGAAAACCCTGCAAGAAAAACTTTAAATGCAAACTAGTATTGAGCACACAAGTATTCTTGATATCACTATAGTCTCCAATTGAACATCCTTACAAAAAAATTACTGTGCACCACACAAAAAAAAAACCAAAAATTGTGAGTTGTCTATGGATTTGTTTTAGCTGCAGAAAGTGATATTGGTGTGGAGTGAAAAGCTGCTCAAAAAAATCACACAATGGGACAGAAAATGCATTCCTGGTGCAGAACGTGCAGTAAACGTGCAGCTCACCTACGAGGATACAACTGAAGAATTCGGCAATAGTCCATCGGGGGAGAGGGAGGGGAAAAAAATATAAGTGAGACATCTTTAAAGTCCTCCCACCATCATCACCACCCTCCTTTCATGTGCTGCTAACACTTGGCTGTTTTCCCCCCTTTTAATTGTTTTCCTAAAATTTTTAAGTTTTCAGCTGATGCCCACTAGCCTATCACTGTATCCTCCAGTTTGGAGACAGTATATATAATGGACAGACCTAATCAGTAATGGTACAGAAGAAAGAAGACAACTCCTCCACGGAAAGATCAGTTTTAATCTGCCTAGACTGGTTATAAGCAATACATCCATGTGAAAAGATCAGTACAGGTGATGCTTCACTTATAGCAGCTCTTGCCAATGCACTTGCCCCTGAATCCAAGAGGTTGTGGATGAGCTTATCCCCACTGTAACTCCACTGAATTAAAGGAGTTATGACTTTGCACAGTGTTCCCTAGCTTGCCATTTTTGACAAACTTTTACTGTTTCATAGTTCGCTCCTCCTCAGTCCCCTGATACATGTTAATACCTAAGCTTCTACAGAGCAGTATGGCTTTTACAACATCAGTCAGCACATACTTACTGACCAAAGTCAGCACAGCAATAAAGCATCAGTAAAGCCAGGTCTTACCTGGTCTTTTTTAGACTTGTGCGAGGAAGCAACGTGAGCCAGATACTGAATGACCTTCTTGGTGTTCTCTGTTTTACCAGCTCCTGATTCACCTCTGTAAAGAAAATATGCAGTTAATTCACAAACAAGAGGTAGGGGGACATATTTATACTTCCAGCCCCAAAAGGGCCACAGACATCTTGAACTGCATTCTGGCCATTGCAGCACCTCCCTCAAAGCGAAGGAGAAAAAGCTGGACTGCAGTTGTACCCTCAGCCAGTTTGCAGCAGGGTGCAGGTTCCACACGTTAGCAGGACTGAGGGCCAATCAATTTTACTGTGAAGCAAAACGGCTATATCAAGAATATCTATTACTCTATCAGCCTCAGCAGTATGAATGAATCTAAACATTACAGCTGCATCAAATCTGAAGGACCACTCGAAGCCTTTTCCATCAACAAAGCTGTATTTCTTTAGTAGTTTGAGCACAGGGACTGTTTCAAAAACACCCTTCCTCCGCTTCTTACAGAAATTATTTCGCAGAAAGAATTATATATTGGATGAACCGTAGTGGGACCTTCCTTGACTCTCCATTATTACCTGATTTTGTAAGCCTACTACCATCACCTAAAATTAGCAGAGTCCTTCAACCAAGAATATAAAAACACAAGCTTTGACATGCAGACAAACTGGCAACTGTAAATACTCACGTGCAAAGGATGGACTGATCCTCTCGATCTAGAATAAAATATAAAAAAGTAGTCAGACTAGGACTCTAAAACTGAATTTCTCTGATGGAATGAAATCAATACCAAAGACAAAACCAGGAACTAGTAAAGACTGGCAAGCATCTTTAGAAAAATGGCCAGGTAACCTCCTCTCTGGCAAAAGACGCCAATCTCCTACTATATGCCAAAGGATAATGGCACCCTAGCAACTTAGTTTTCTTCATCCAGAAAGAGATTATTTGCATTATGATTTTTCTACACACAATACAGAAGTCTTCCACCCACTGAATGTCTCTTTACCATAGAGCTACAGTTTGATGTGCATCTACTTGTTCTTCAGCCCCCTCGCCCCTATTATACTGGGCCCATACTGACTGACAGAAGTTATCAGCAGAGCAGTTCAAGGGGGAGAGGAGAAGTGGGACAGCAACTGTTAAAAATCCTGAAGTGCCAAAGACTCACATCAAACAGAGGCTTTCACTCCAAAACAAACACTGGAAGTTCAGTGAGAAATATTTGTTACTTATTTTGTACAGAATGGACTCAAAACCTACATCCTATACAGCTGATTGTTTGTGGCACCAACCCCTATTGTATTAACACAGCAGCTGATAACAGTAGAAACCTTTTCTTTTCCATGTTTACAAACCACCACACATACTAATGCCTGTGTTCAATTCCCAGCTGCGGATGATATCTTCCCTGTTAAAGAACTTAACTTACCCAGCCTATTCACCACTATCTTCTCCCACATCTTTTAATCTCCTTTCAGCTTCCACCTATGCTTCCACTTCCTTATGCACACTCACTAGTCCTTCCACCATGCCCTCATTCCACAGCTCCTACACCACTTCTTTGTGAACATGCTCCCCTGATTCTGCCTTGTTTCACCTTTCATTTACCCCTCTACCCTGTGCCTGCCTGGCCCCCCACCCCCAGGTTGCATCCCATTCCTTCTCCACACCACCAGGAAGGAGCCAGGAGCACTGGGCAGACTGGAGAGTGCCTGTACCTACACCAGAACAGCCTCAGTGGCTTGTAGTGATCACAAGGGCAGCAAGACCTATTCAAACATGGAACAAACGCACGGAAAGTCACTCACTGACAGTCCACAAGAGCCACTGGGGCACTCACAGAACACACTGTGCCACTAAACTCAAAATCCCCACTAGGCTGTGGGTTTTTTTGTTTTGTTTCATTTTAGGTTTTTGTCTGTTTTTAAATCAAGACCAGAGGACTGTCAGATTTCCAGTTTGAGAAGCTTGGTAACAGCAGCAGTTAGATTTCATTCAGTTATCTCAACTTTTCTTTTTCCATCAAGTCCCAATTTTGCACTGGGCTGAGATCTAATCTCTGGAGAGAAAGCAAGCCTCAAATACCTATAAGTATACAACTTACTGCTCTATTAAATTATTTCAGCAACTGGTAACCTTCGTCAATATGTTTATGTTTGTGACTGTCTCCGCATTTTAGCTACTGGCTCTTTCTAATCCTTTTTCCCCCCGTAGCTTAGAGAAACCAAGTGCACTCAGTATTCTTCCCACCACAGAGTACTTAGACGATATAATTAAGTCACCATTCAAGTTGTTTTGTACAAGATAAAGAGACTGAGCTGCAATTAGGGAAGGCTTTCTAGTTTGATAGATTTCAAGTACCTGAAACCACTTTCTATACCCTTAAATAGTGCTGCTGCAAGTGAATTTAGCATTTCAGTTTTAACTTCAAGAATGCCATATTCATCAAGAAAAATCTTCTATAAACTCAGTTTATAAAGAGAGGAGTATATCTAGCCTGTGGACATATTTTCATGGAATAAGGAAAGCTGGTAAACCTGCCAAATTTGCAATTCCATCTTTTCTGAAGTTATTCTGAAACCAATAATGAAAGCATTAGGTTCACATGCTACAGACACACCACTCCTGCTCTTAAGCTTCTTTACTGGAAACTGATTGTATGTAGATAAGCACAAAAAATAAGAGAAAAATAATCTGCTTTTTTCCTGCTAATTCTCAGAATGTTACCTGTCATTACCCTGCTAATGTTCTCAGAAAGCTGATCAGCCCCAGGTCTGAAAGAAAGCAGGCAGAAGAAAACCACTCAAACGGTTTTGGTCTGGCAAATTCTTAAGCCTTCAAAGCTAGATGCTGCTGCTTCACTTGCATTGCATATTCATTTTTTCAAGTGTTGAATTTAATTCACTGTCTTTGAGACAGTCACCCCTTTTGCTGAGGGCCAGGCTGAGAGATGTTTGCTGAAGGCCCCACGCATTCAAGGTTCCCAGTGGGTCAAGGGCTCAGAAGGCACATGCCAGACCTCAGCGTGACTGGGCACTTCGAGGGTGGATCAGGGGAATACTAATGACTCATTTATGGATTGCCTAAGGAAATGTATTCTTGGGTAGTGCAACACCTGGGTACAATTCTCCATTGCAAAGCAGCTATGAGAAAGAACAAGACTGTGCCTCTGAATAACATCTGACTTTCAAAAGCATGACTATAAACAAGCAGTCCACTTGCCTGAGAAAATACACTTGCGTTCAGGTACTACAGAGGCTCTTCTAAGAAGTCGATTTGAGAGAAAGAAAAAAAAAAATCTTTAAAAAGATAACTCTAAGGAAGGTGCTCCTTACTCCCAGTAGCCAGCTCTGATCCCGGAATATGATCTGGAACATCTCAAACAGGTAGTGGAGCCCAAGCACTTGAATAGCATATGCCTTCCCATTCCCCCTCCTCCAGATGATCCAGCAAAAGAGTGCTGGTAGGTGGACAGATAAACTGACTGCCCAACAAAAAAAGAGATGATCAACATCAGATAATATCAAGGAGTTCTTTGACACTGAACACTTCTTGATCACGCCAAATTTTGTCATACTTAGTTGAGAGGTTCTTTCAAGCCTTATTCCAGTGAGGCAATGTAACAACAGCACCCTGAAGTGACCCTAGAAAGTCTCAAAGGGGCAAGCACAGGATTTTTCCTTGCCTTGACACAGAGCAAGGTGTTGAAAGGTACTCAGGCAGGAAAAGTCACAGACAGTGTTCCAAATTCTCTTGGCACCGTTTTCCTCCCCCAGCATACTTTCCTGGTGGCCGACTGCAGCTGCCTTAGTCACCTCTGCTTTAAGTCAGCAGGAACGTACCTGCGAGTGCAGGCAAGTCACCGGGAGCGTGCAGACACTGCCATAAAAGGCAACATTCCTGTTTGCAATCCGGGGGAAATTCTTTCCCAGGACTGCAAAGTAGCAGTCATTGGGATAGCTGGAATTCTTCTAATTGTGTACAGACAGACAACTCAAATAATGTGTTGAGCAACAGGAAACTGGAGCCGACCAAAGGGCCAAAGAGCTAATGCATACAAAGCATAACTCTCGGATACAATTTCAGTTAAGAATTGTTTAAAATGCCAATATTCATTCTCCATACCATACTGATTTGAGTCATCACGAATCAGAATTCAGTTGTCCAGGCAAGAGGTTACCTCCACCTCATCTTTTAAAAAAAAATCCCGATCATTCAGCATGGGCGTTCTGCACAACTTCAGTCAGCACTTGCCTGTACTTCACTGTCAGTTGTGCAAGCAACCTACTCAGCAAAAGAGAATGTGCTGGGTACAATAAACTCGGTTGCTTATAATACCACAATCAAGAATCGCCTGATTAAAAGAAATCTGCATCTGCTTTTCAATCCTAAACAGAGTTACTTATTAAAAATAATCCAGAATAACAACTCATTAGTTAATTATAGCAACAGTTCTGTATTTCAAACCAGCTGACAAGGAAAGCTTTTTATCTAGGCTCTTCTTTAGCTCTCATCACCATAGTATTCAAGTGATCATAAGATGCAGCAGCCTCAAGCATCCAGAAATTCAGGAAGTAAAACATCCTTTAAATTTAAACTATACAGCAGTATTGTATAATAAGATCAGTAGATTAATTTAACTATGTAAAAAAACCCATAATATCTAACTCATTCTTGACTTTCTTTAGTCCAAGAATAAAAGACCACATTTTAGACAGCTGACTGCTTCAGCATACACTAAAAACTTAATTAAACTGAAATTTGTTTTCACAAGAGGAACTTCTTTTACAAAGAAAGTCCTCAACCAAATATTCTAGTGCAAAACAACAAGCCTGAATGAATGCTGAACTGCTGTGGTCGAATAAATTGGCATAATTGATAAATTAATGCAGCTCCAAACTCATGACTTTTGTTTTTTAAATGTTTTGGGATGGGAGAAGGAAAAGGTTGGAAAGCTAGAAGAGAATATGCAATTTAAGCTCCCCATCTCAGTTACAGAACATCCTACCAGGCCTTTATCACCCACTTCCTCTGCATGAGTGACTCCCATTTCAGGCCTGTTCATCTCCATAAAAGGAGAAGTAATATAGCATTCACACAATGGTGACATCATCTCTCCAGCTAAGAGGAAGTGGAGCTGAAAGGCAAAGGCTTGGCTTGCAGTCCCCTGCCTATAGCTGACTCATTAAGGCTGAAAGCTTAACCATAGCTCGACGGTACCACCCACCTCCTAACCACGGAGCATCTGGCAGGATGGAGCAGCCTGGCCCTCCTAGTTCCCGTTACTACACTGCTACCCCGGCATCCTGGGGAATGCCTGCAGCCCAACTTAGCCAACTGGCTGGCCGGCCAACTCAGGGAGTTGACCTAAAGCAAGAATTAGTCTTAAATGCGTCTAAGCGCTTCAATCATGCGGTATTTTCAGCTCCTTATTGCCTCGTCAGATTTCCCTTCCAATATCTACATAATTTTACAACAAATGTCCTTTCCTCGGGACTCTCCACACAGGAGGAGCCCCAGGCACCCGATACACTGTGCTACACAGAACAACCCCACTGGCATCAGATCTAATCAAATATGTTCACTGTGGTGCTTTAACCTATATGCTGGTTTGAGCAAGATGAAAAACACTCCAGGGGAACACCAGAACAGAGCCTGAGAGCCTGTTTTTGCATTATCATTTAAGGAATGAATTATAGAGAACTTTCAAAATGCTAATAAATTATCATCAAGTACAAAAAGAAAAAAAAAGAAAAATCAAATGAAGGACAAACACAGCATATTCAAGACAGCTCTCAACAACAGAAAAGATGTTAAAAAAAAGACGGTTCAAAAAAAAAAAGAGAAAAAACCCCACTTGAGTTGGCAGGAACTCTGCAGTGCCAAGATTCAGCTCTGCATTAGCTGAAGTTTGAGGACAGCCGCAAGGAGAAAAAGAAGTTTCATTTGAAAAATGAAATATATCCTACTGGGTCAAATGCAAATATTTATTCCCCCAAGACATTTTTGGACTAGAGCCCATATTCCTTTCTCTAGCACTCCTTAACTGAATCTGGAGATGGCAGAAAACAAGTTAGGCTGTAATTTTAGGTTACACAAATGTTTATGAAGTTCTGACAGAAAAGAAAAACTGGTATACAGCCTGCAAAAGCTCAGGCAGCTCATGATAACTAAAACAGTGAACTGCAGGGAGACTGACAGCAGGGGCTGAACCATTACATAAGTGACTGCCAGGGAGCTCCTGCTCTGGTTTACAGGAATGAACTGAAAAGGGTGTGGTAGCTACTAAAAAACAAGTGGGCAATGGATTCATTTTTAGCTCCTTGTTCTATTGAAAACCACATTTCGAGACACAGACTTTGAGAGCTGTATTTAGAAATCTCAAGTAATTCAAAGCATGTAAAACATTTCAAAAAGAAAATGAGAAACTACGTACATATTTTCTTGCTATTTGTATCCAGACACAATCAAAATGAATATTCTCCACAATTAGTATCCAAATTTAATGTTGCCCTTTGCATCAGAAATTTGGACAAATCTTGGAAACGAACTAGTGAAACCACAGTCCGTATTCTTTTGGGTTTAGTGGAAATAGAACTAGACCTTTACATGCAACTTGAAAGAGATATCTGTGCCTCTACATAATCTGAGCAGGTCTGAATTGATGAGCACTCACAGAGTCTTGTATAGTGCAGCACAGCAGACCAGTGCTAAGAAGCAACCGGAGAAATTACTTGTCAGCAAGCAAGTTAAAACAGAAGTGTTCTGCTAGCTCAGAAACTTAAACAGATATGCAAACATTTAAGAATTAGAAATAAAATTCTTGAAGGTCCCTATTTTATAGAAGCAGATCTAGAGGACCGTCTGTAGTGAAAATCACTACTGGTCCTGAGGTGCATGTGAGGATCTACAATGGCAAGCAATTTGTCTTAAAACACTTCACACTGTGTTTCGTCCCTCAGTATAACAAGGCATCAAAAAATGAGGCTGCTGTGCTTCAAATTTTTTTTCTTTTAAACACCAAATCGAGAGACTACCTAACACCCAAGTGAACATCAGCAACGTACTGGCTGCACAGGCTCCTTTGCAGACTAATCCATCAAGGTCAAGGAGGGTTTAATCACTGCACAATGATTTTCAAAGTTTGTTAGGTGAAATGTTAGGAGCCTGCCAACAGCACGTGGAGAAAACTGGGTGAGAAAAGAGATGGATTATGTTCATTAGCTATGTGCGGCCAATTCCCTCTCCTACTTATCTCTACGTTGAACAGGTTGAGTTTTGTAGACCAGAATAACCATACTGACCTAATCTATTATAGAAGTTTCAGATACTTTTCAGGGCATTAAAACCAACACCATGCTCCAGATACCAATGACATTTCTAGCTTCTATCACTATTTGACACAGAAAATTCCCTACAGGGAATTTGGGTATGGAATGGGTTCCAAACAGACAAACGGTGCTGTTTAACAGCTTTAAAATACGTTTTTCTAAATTGAGGCCCTGGAGACTACGAAATGAGGTAAAGAATGTACCTCTTCAGTATATATCTGCTGCCTTAAAATAATTATTTATGTGCTCAAGACACCTCTGCACTTCCAGGCACCGTGCTTCAATCATCAGCATCAGAAGAGCAACTCTTCTGAAAGCAGACCTGAGGTTTCTGGCATCCAGGTTACCCAGGGAACAGAAACATTAAGACAAATGGTTGTTTTCTCTAAAAGCAAAAATGTAACACTTTTTTCAGAGTTCTGCTCTTGAAGCACAGTCTCTACAAGTACAATGCAGCAAAGTAATGTTCTCACCTCATTTCTGAGAGTCAAAGTCTTGGGTCAAAGAAAGGAATCAAAAAA
>NW_020955248.1:1835099-1905906 GCF_003031625.1 Empidonax traillii | reverse complement strand
CAATATAACCTCTTGGAATATCTAAGTTACATGTGACACTTCTGTCATTGGAGTAACCAGCAGACACAAAAAGAGGACCAAGCTCACCAATAGTTTATCAGCACAGATGCCTGAAAAGGGTTAAATAGTTTCTGGATTAGCAGAGATTGGAACAAAGCCCTCATCTTCCTCTCCCCTTCCCAATTCCTTTCCTGATGAGTCGACCCTTTGAAAGGCCTGCTTACTTGAATACCATAAATTGACTGAAAACAACAACAAAAAAAACATAACAAAACAAAAACAAAACAAAACAAAAAAAAAAATCAGAGTCCAAATCAATTAACAATTAAGCTCTGTCAGCTTAAGAGATAACTATACCCCGTGCTGACAGAAGTCAGAGTCAACAGCTTGCTATCCTTCTTCAGGCCATGAAGGATGCCCAGTCTTCAGGGCTCTGAAAGTAACCTAGGGAAGGCAGCCTAATCCTAAATGCCTCTGGCTCATGTGGAGCACCCGACCCTTTCATCTTCTATTCTCTGCACAGATTCCTGCCATACCACTGGCTGCTGCACCGAGCCTCCCCCACCGCTGAGCAAAATGAGAAAGTGGAATAGGAATGCTGCTTTCCACTGCCCTAGAGGCTGGCCAGGACCAGAGACACTGCAACAACCTACTCTCCCTCACCACCAGTAGCAGACATTGGAATGCTACTGTTACCTTTAGCAACAAGGAAATAAGGCAGCAAATAACCCTAAAACAATCTCTAGGGGTCTTTGCTAGTCACACAGGCACATGTGAATCCACATAGAAAAATCCTTCCAAACCTAGTTAAACAGGTCAAAGCAGGCTAGTTGAAAAGCTAACTGGGAATGATATTGACAACCAACAGGCATTCCAAAAAGTCAGAAATGAGGTATCTCACACTAGGCAAAGAAGAGCTAGGGTAAACCTCTTGACCATCAATACTTCTGAGAATACTGAACAGCTAGAATTGTTCTGGGAAAGGTAAACACTCCAGCAGAGCTCATAGCAACTTTCCCATCCTTGGAACACAGAGGCAGGACTGCCATTCTTTGGCTTTATACAATAAAGCAAGTCAGGTCTGGGATTTCCAAATTTTAGACATGGCTGAAGCAGTGATCTGATACAGACATCTTCTCAACAGCAAAGAAAACATCCATGTAGATTAATCACTAGCTCTGAACCACCAGGGAAGACCAGGGAAGGTCACCTGTCCCCTGTTGCAGAATTGCAGCCGCTTGGATATCTTCTGCCACATAATGATATACCTGGCAGAGATGAAGGACAAGATGAATGCACATGCGGTTTCAAACGGTTTGACTGTTGTCTATAAGGGAAAAGGACAACAATGCCAAAGAAACCATTTCTGATTCTATAAAGAAAAGATTTCTTTTTAGGGAACAGTAACTTTGGTACAGTTAAGTCAATAGCTTGTTTAAGAAAAATGCAAGTTAGTACTTGAGCTGACAAGGAGAGGGCAAGAAGGAAGCAATAAGGGATGAAGTTTATGGACAACATTCTGCCACGTGTAGTACAGGTGGAGTTTCTCTTCATGTCCTTCATGGCAGATCCAGTCTCTTTCTCTGAGGGAAATGAGGTCCTGTATAGGTCCAGGTTCACTTTTTTTTTTCTTCTGGATACAGCACTCATTTCACAGTAACACATCAGCAATATAGCTGTATTTCTTCAAGTCCTGCCACATCTTCAACAAATCACCATCAATATTGTGCCACCAGCCCACTGCAGCACGTCTGTATGCTCATCCCTCCCCACCTCAGGCTTTTACAAATATAGATTAACTGATCCATCACCTTAGCTCAGCCCTGTGCTCTGCTCTGCATGGCACCATGCTTTAGCAACCTTTCATAGCCTTCTCCACACAAAGTTTTTTTGAAGCCACTAACACAGGTAGATGGATGAAGATCTTCTTGCCCCCTTCCCGTTCTGGGAAACTGTATTATTATAGTCCTCCTGCGCTTGGAGGTGCAAGTGGTGGGGAGGACAGGTGAAAAGCAGAACTCTAAAACTGAGTCTAATGAGAATTTTAAAGTATGATTTTATTATATCTGGTCATTGTTGAAAAATGTCAAGCTAAGACTTAGGAGAGACAAACACCTTTATCATTTCCAGTCATCAAAAATTAAAGGAGTAATTACATTCATACAAGTCATGACAAATCAAACTGTCCATTACACCCTTTAAACCTTACAAAGCATGCCTCTTCATAAAACCCATCTACAAACAGGAAGAAAAGCACAAAATACTTTCACACCTGAACACTCTCCAAGCATGCAAACACAAGCACTGACTCTGTAAAAGACCTCCTTTCAGAATGAGGGATATGCACAGGACATCCAGAGCTCTATATTTAAATGTTCTCAAGTGATAAACAAGTTGCAGATAATATATATGGTTCTCTAATTCTCAGCTGTATACATGAGGGTGGGGGTGAAATAACTCAATCTGCTTTCTGTCTTTATTCCATGAAAAGCCAACAAATGTACTTAATATTTCCTGATAGTTTTATTTTCACCAGAATAGGAATGTAACCAAACAACTCTTGATCAGTAAAACTACCACTGACCACCACACTTAAAAATACAGGTTATATTAAGCTTGTTTCACCCAACCAGATTGTACAACTGGATTTTAAGCTGGCTTTTGTTAAAAGCCTCTACCAATCAATACATCTACCTGCCCACCTATAGCTATCTTGATCCATAAACTCATCACCA
Source organism: Empidonax traillii (assembly GCF_003031625.1). NCBI lineage: Eukaryota > Metazoa > Chordata > Aves > Passeriformes > Tyrannidae > Empidonax > Empidonax traillii. The sequence goes on along the minus strand of NW_020955248.1, from coordinate 1,903,171 downwards.
AGAGGGAAAATTTGCTACTCAGTTCTCCTTGCTTCTCTGAACCCTGTGCATTCACACCAACTTGTTCTTCATATTATATTTAGCTCTAACCAGACTCTTTGTAAGGTTCTTCAGTCCATTAGAGCAGGAGAAAGGTATTCACCAGAACACAAAAGCTGGTACCAAGTAGGTATCACGTGCCCGTAAGCAAGGACAGAAGGGGCAACAATGCCTTTTGATAGCAGTGAGTTGTTGTTCTCCTACAGTGTTCTGACTGCAGCCTTGATTTGGGATTTCAACAAGAGTCATTATCTCAGTCAGCACTTACCTTGCATCATACTCCTGTAGGCTGTGTCTGTGATGGCATAGATATGAGGGGGCATCTCATGTCTCTTTTTGCCCTTGTACATCTCCACTATTTCTTCTGAGTATATGGGCAGGTTCTTGTAAGGGTTGATTACCACACAGAACAGGCCTGAGTAGGTCTGGAAAGAAAACGCCCCAGCAAATAAAGACAAGAATTAAATGTTGTACAGTTGCATATTTTAACAGTATATTAGTTAGAAAAACAGACAAACTGAACAGTGCTTTTTTAAGTACTTCTTCCAGTGATGCCATGCGGGATGCTTCTCACTAAGCAATATTAGAATCTGAGCAATACCTAAAGTCATATCAGTTTGACCAGTACTCAACTTTTCCAAGTAGGCACAACAGAGCATCAACTGACACATTAGTCACACTGGTAGCACTGGGCTGCTCCCTGGCTAACTAACAGTCTACTAGGACTGGCTTTTCTTCCTTTCAAGGTTCCTATACTCAGGTCAAGTGCCATTTTATTGTATAAGGTAAGTGCTCAGCTCCTAGAAGCACACCATTTATTATATTCTGCCTCGTGTTTGCTATGGATTTATCTAGTAATTGATCAACTACAACACAATAAAACTTCAAACCAAAACAGTTAATAAAATTAAAATTGGACCAGTGTACTCCTGAAAGGTTTTTCAAGACCACTGGACTAGGCCAAATTCAGTGCCACCATGTTCTGAACAGGAAGCTGGATTAGATGGTCTCCTGAAGACTCTTCCAGTCTGAACACTTTTCTGATTTATAGTGTAACGAGTATGACTCGAACTAAATTCAAACCATTATTAGGTCATTAATGTAGTATAGTCAGCAACATTTGCTGAAGTTTACTTCTAATTCATTTCAAATGGTTAATTCATTGATCTATGACAGCAAACCTCGATTTCTCAATTGGTTTCCACTGGTTTAAATCATACAATTCCAATGGAATACAACTGTCAAAATACTTCCAGTGAAAATGAAAACGGAAAAAAACAAAATTCAAATCTGAATACCTAAACGAAAAAGCCCAATGAACTTTTTACTTGCAAGGGGAATAGGAGAAGCAGAGGCTTCTTAGATATTTCCTAGATATTCTAAGAATAGCATTCCAAGCCTTGCTCCTGGGATTTACAGCTATCCTACTTCCCTATCAACTTCAGAAGCAGCTGTTTGAAACATTTGGAGATGAACAGCTTTATACAGCAACTTGCAGTGCTACCAGAAGAGAGTACATCTGGCACTTCTTATTTCTATTGTCAACATCTCTTTTATTGTTTGCTCAATGAAGAAGGAGTACTTCGGAGTGGTAAAGAGTTCTCCACAAGGAGCACAAAGAGGACTTAATCAGATTTAGCTCCTTAGCTAGATAAAGGTAAGGATTAGACTGCACTGATCAGAAGGGTTAAAATAGCATCTACCACACAGTTTGTGGTCTTATATCTAAATTTTCTACATGCTGGCTTGATGTTAAGTAATTAGTTCACTCTTCTATGCAGCAGATTCAGATATAGTTTTCACTCAAAATTTTTTTATAGATACTTAAGGTTCTTTTTCCATACCTCAAAATAAACTATCAGGAATGGCTTACAGAAAATACTCAATCTCTTTCCAAAGTGGAAAAACTATGAAAGTTGGCTAAAACCCTTTTGGCATAGTACTTCTAAAGTTCCGGAAGCTAAACTTCCATGAGACATTCTATTCAAGTTAGGTTTCAGGTAGTGCTTGAAGGGAACAGTTTAAGGAATTTACAGAACCAACCTGGCAATGCTAGTTCCTTTTGCCTCAGCCTTAGCTCTCCATCAAGTCCAACAGTACGTGTACAGTACAGAATATCAGCTGAAAGTCTGGGTCATGCTTTCCTGACCTTTGACTACACTAGTGGAAGACAGAGCAGGACCAAGAGGTAGAAAGGAGTCAAGGCAAGAACAGCATGTTCACAGTACACACAATACAAGTCCACAAGGAACATTAGGTTTTCTTGTCTGTATTTGTGTGACCTTTCACAGTTCTGTTTGCTGACAAATCAGAACTGTTACTTTTCAGGTAAGTACAGTGCAAAGGTCTGAAGCAATCTTATAGATGAGAGCAGCAGTTTAGAAAACATTCATTTCACTTAGAGTGATGAAGCCATGAAGCAAGCATGCAGGAAGAAGCCACCCCTCTCTTCCAGCATTCTGGTTGCCAGGAGAAATACCTAAGGGAAGTTTCCACACAGTATAATGATCTCAGATGTGTGAGGTGATATTTCTGTTTAATAAAGAGAAGCAACTAATCATGGCTGGGATAGGTAACTGAGTGAGACCACCATGACACAACTGCTGGTCAATCCCACTGACAGAGAGCAAGTTGAGTTGTATTGAGCAGAAGCTGACATCCCTACCACAGAGAAGACAAGAGTCATCTTCATCCTACTGAAGTACAAGTCATAAACTTATATGCATAAATCCCTGAATTGAACCTAAGGCTCCAATTTCAAGGCTCACCTATTATAAGCATATCTTGCTTGGAAATCCATATTTTGTCTCAGACATTGCTATCTAAAAATAGAACTCTGGCATTATCTTTCACTAACTATTTCAAGTGACACACAGGCCAAATTGGAAGTAGTTTTGTTTTTCTAACTGCTAAACTAGCTCTGAAGAGTTGAAAGGATCATCTACAGCACAGCACAAAGTTGACAGCATTAGAAAGTTTATTTTCCAGTAACTGTTAATTTGAGTAACATAACTGGAATGCGTAAGGTTGAGTTTTGAGTTTCACATTAAATACAAACAGGACAGTTCAGTAAGCAACACAAAAGCTGAAAATGATCTTCTGTTAAAGGATTCCAAACAGAAAGGGTTAATAGAAAGCCAGTCTATTAGCAAGTCACCTCAGTGCAGAACCAATCTGCACAAGGAAACACTAAATTGGTGTCAGACTCTAGCTCTTAGTTCTTGAACTGTTTGACACTCCTTACCTGCACCAATGATAAGATTTCTTCCTTCCTTTTACAGGATGGAAAGACAGAAAAATAAAGTTTAAAAAAAATCTGACATGCAACCCTAATGCCAAATGAGAGAGAAGGGACAAGAGCAAAACCAAATTACGCTTATGATCCTCCCAGAGACATTTATGCTGGAGATGCGTTGTGTGTACTCCCTTTCTTCAGGCGGATTAATGATCAACTAACAGCCACTCCAATGAAAGTATTTTAAGCCTGCACATTAATCTCCTGACTTGCTGAGAACTGCTGACAGGTGAGATCAGTCCATTTCACAAGTGCACAGAAGCAGAGTTTTGGCAAGACTAAGATTCTGTAATAGGGAATTACTATGTTAGGTTTTCTTAGGTGAAGGGTGTGGGGATTTTTTAATATTTCTTACAATCCAGTTAGAAGAACTCACTTTATTACAGTCACAGACTACATCAGAAATCTCAGAGGATGTCTCACAAGGTATGTGAAACAGCGTATTGCACAGTGCGCAACAGACTGAGATACTGCTGAATTATTTTCAACAACTTATTATATAAACTAGCAATGTTTCCTATTCTAAAAATCTTATGCATCACATTTCATCTCAATACCAAGATTCTTCCCTCTGAGAATAGATTTTGACCAATAATTGGAGGAGTTGTTGACCACAAGAATAATTACGTGCATTAACCTCCAATCACATTAGCTCTCAAATTCTGACATCAGACAGTGGGAGTCAGACTAAATTTATATCAGCTCTGCATCTTTTAGAGTTCTTTGATAATTTTTGCAAGAGTCATCTCTATGCCTTCATGCCACTCGAGAAGAACAGTAGTCACAAAACTACTCACTCATGATTTTCTCACTTGTGTTCATACTCCTCAACTTGGGAGGCAATAGTCCACAATGGTTCCTAACCAAGATGTACAGCAAGAGTGAATTCCTCCTGTGTGGTGTCTCAGATACCATCAGTCCCTATTAGGGCAGCAGAGAACATCTACAGATTCCCCATAGGATGACTACATGAAAGACTACAGCCCTAAGGGATGATAAAGTAATAAGCATTCAAAAAAAAACCCACCCCAAACATACAAAACGATATTGCAGAGTTTTTACTTATATTGTCTTCTCCATATGACAAGAGAGTCAGCTGCTAAGTTTTGGCAGCACAAGAAGTGGTGGTGGGGAACTTAGACAGAATTTCTTTGAGGATTCTATTAATATACCTGTTTACATGCAGAATTTACTCTTTAGTACAATTTATTTTACTAGATCTTCTAATATACTGTGAAGAAGGTTTCACCGTGCCTAAAAATACTGAACATCCAGTATTTCTCACAATTCCATCTCAGACAGTCCTATTTTAATCCTATAAGCAGAGGCTATCTCAGAATGAACAAACCAAGGTACACTAATTCCTGTTTTAACCAGATACTGTACCCAAATTTTACATGACCACTGAGTTTAATAATTCATTCTATAACTTCAGAGTATTAATAAAGATTATCACAACCAATATCTGCTGGTTAAACATAGGCAACAGGAAGAGGAAAATCAGAAGAGAACTGAAGAACCAGATCAAGGTTCCAAAGTCTCCTTCCCCACCCTTCCCTGTTTATTGCCTTTGGTATTCAGTGAAGTGGTTGCTGCCTGCTTCATTGGGTATGACTGTTGGTCCCATAAACGGTACCTTTGTCATTTACACAGCAGTAAGAAGCAGGAATCTCTGCTCTTGTCCATTTGGAGGTAGAAGAAAAAGGAAACATTTCCTATCCGTAAGCACATGCAGGCACATATGTACCTTTTCTGACAAGAGAGTCTGAGATCCAGAATATTTGTAACACAAAGCTTGGTATTAGCCTTCTTCCCCAGTGGAGCTCCAGACATGGAAAACGCAATTCAAATTCTGGGTGTATTAGAACTGTGTTTTTACTATTATTTAGTTCAGTTCAGATCAGACTCCCTGCTTACCACTACCCAACTGCTCTTGCTTCTTGCTAAAAGAAAGTTCAAAGGCAACAGAGTCCCTGCAAACAGAGACACTAAAACATTAAAGGCAAATTTACCATTGCATTCCTTGAAAGCTTCAATATTAATAGCGGAGGGTTTGGGCACAGTTTAGTGAAAAAACTGTAAGTAGAGGGAAGAAGCTAAGTCACACAGTTGTGACAGGGGCAATGAAAGGTTAACATACATATTTAGGAGCAAAGTGATTACAGTAAGTTCACACAGTCTGTAATCAAGAATTCCCACGCAAATAGACAAGATTACTTACATAGATCAGTCCCGAGTAGTATCTCTCCTTCAAGTTGTGAAGCACAGAAGCTTCATTCAGGCACGTCAGCTCTGCCATATCTTCTACTTTAGAGAATTTGGGGGGGTTCATCTTCTGGATGTCATCCTTATTTACTTTCACCTTCTTCCCATTCTCTGCCAGTTCCACGATAGCTTCATCTCCTACTTCTTCCTTCAGGCTAGCTGCCTCAAACCCATTCTTCTCCGAGGGAACCCATACCAGCTTCTTAGCTGCCCAGTCAGCCTGAGTCAAGGGGTTATTAATGATGTTTTTGTCCACATAAAGGTACTTATCTGCATCTCTTTGCGCCATTGTGGTTTACAACTGGGGACCTGTGAAGAGAAGGAAAAAAAAAAAGGATATTTTTAAAGCCTCAAGTTGCCTTGCAAATTCCTAGAGGCAGACAGGCACATGCTAAGTACTCTGAATCCCTGGTCATCAGAGCATGCCTTCCCCCTCCTTTAGTTTCATGTTAGTAAGCACTGCTAAAGTTGTCAAACTTCCAATAAGGTCAAGGTTTTGTTTGCCAAGAGGATGAAAAAAACCAAACTAGCAAGCAGTTTTTAAAAAAACCCCTACAACACAACACTGACCGTTAAGCATTTGGAAGCCATTATTTGGCAGAAAAGAGAAAGCATGTTAAAGGGCCAAGTACCAAACAATTTGTGCCAATCCTCATAGCATCAGACACTATGTCAGTAACACTGTGGTCAAGATTAGTCCTTCACTGCTCTACTTGGTAGAGATACTAGCTCAGAAATATAATCATAAGTGTTTAATCAACACTTTTACTTTGTATCTCCTTCTTCTGATAAGGTATAAATTGAATACCACAGCTTGGTAGAAATGCCAACTACCAGTCTAGACAAAGAGGCGCACTTTGCTTCTAAAAGAGCAATAATTTGAGGACACCAGTTAAGACTGATATTAGATACTTTGCATCACCAGTTTAGTAGTAATTACCAGCTCACCAGTTTCTTTCTTTTTTTTCTACATAACTTTCAGTAGCAAAAACCTCCAAGAGAGTAACAGAAAAAATCTGTGTTCAGGAAGTTCTACAGCTAAAACTCCTCTAACAGATCCTTCTATGAAGCTGTGGTTAGACAGAGGAGAGAGTTCCACCTAGACAAAAGGGAGACAGGCGGCATGCTTGAAAAATGGCACCCCAGATTCAGTGTTTCATCAAAACCAGAACGCTACCGCCAGGGATTTTCCAGTTTATAAAGCAGCAATTTTATTAGTGCCATTCAGGAATCCTTTCAATCAGAAAAGGGCTGCATGCGTCAAGGCTCATTAACCATGTAACAGCAGCCTCTTTACAAGATCCCATAAACATAACTTCTTGGATCCTTCCTCACAAAGATACCAGTGTCCTCAATATACATTTTTCATAACTTGGGTAGAAACCAGAGCTCTTTACCACCTAAAGAACAGGAAATGAAAATATCAATACTCATGTCATAGAAGCCTGTCAGGATGTATAGGGTAACTTTTCTACTGAACATATCCATATTTACAAACCATCCAGCAAATCAAATAAGTGAAGTTTGACTGGAGGTACTGCAGACAAAAAAGTATTGAAAGCGGGACAGAAGCAGCCCAATTCCCAAAATATGCATGAGAGCAACAATAGATGTTGAGTCCCAGCATTAGCAAGCTGTGACTGAAGCCAGAAAAACATCAGCTATAATAATGATGGGCACAAATGCCCACACCAGCCATTTGTAAGCATGTAGGGAAATTCCTTTCAACGAATGTATTACTGTAGGTTGGATGTAACTTTTTGTCAGAGTCTGTACGGTTAGCTGTATATTCACAGTCAAAAATTCTTTAGCAAACAAAGAAAAAAGTACTCTATAAATAATAATTTTCTTTAGTTTGAGTTTAAAATCTGTCTTAAGTCTTACAGGATATCCCAAACAGTTATCCCACACTTTACCTCGTCCTTCCTTACCCACAGGGTCCCTGACACTTCCACCTCAATCACCACAATGGTCATTCTCAGAGCAACTCTGCCCTGGTTTTTCATATTTTCACTGAAAAAACTAGATTTTAATGAAGAGATTTGTTGCAGAGATAAGAAGTAGCAATCTGGAAGCTGCCATAAAAAACTTGAGTTGTCAGGAGAGCTCCAAGACCACCCTACAACAGCGAGACTGATAGAGCATATAGGAAATAGAGAAGACTAACAATGCAATAGCAGATACTAGGATTTCATGACACTGCAGAGTACCATCTGCAGGTTGTGGTCAAAGGGTTAAAAAAGGGAGTGCAGGGAAGGAGGGGGAAAATAAAAAAAAAGAAATAAATATTCAATTGTGTCCAGAGCTGTATCAGGTTTGGCAAGGCAACAGCTGTGCTCTACCCTCCATTACACAGTTTCCTGCCTATGCAACTCCCAGAATCTAGCCAGTTGCCTTTTTTGGCTATAATCAGGCAGGACACAGAGGCAGTATGCTTCAGTTAAATTCAGTTTCATCATTTCCTGAGGAATCCTAAGTAACCAGCCATCTGAAGTGTCCTACATTGCACTGAGATATATTCCTCACTTCCTTACGGCTAGAGTAAATGCATTGCACTACATCTTGGAGATACATTCCAGGGCAGAGTAATTCTTTTTGGCTAAAAAATATGTAAGACCACAAGAAATCTTTCAAGAGGTATCCCCAGCCAGTTCTAGATCTGAAGAGAACTAAGGAAAAAAGACAGTTACAGAGACACTAGTCAAATTCCTTACAGGAGAAGAACCCCGAATTATCTCACGTACAAAAAAGTGTATTCTTCAACCAGTAAGGGATTGTTCTAGAGCACCTATTCATTTTTATTTTCAGGACTGAAAACAACTTTTACACTAAGAAGAGAAATAACCTAACACAGCTATTCTAAAATCTCACCAAACACCAAGTTTTTTAAGCTACCAATTAGTAGTGAGGAGATTCAAAGAGAGCCTGCACCTCAAACTTGAAACCGACTTGAAAACTACCCTACTGCATGGCAGTAGCAGGCTTCTTATCACCATCTTTAATTAGTCTTCATATGCTCCAGAACAGAATCATCACATACTAGAAGTAAAACACTGGAGGCTCATGGTAAGATAACATGGCATTAGTGCTATTCTCAAGGCTGACTTCTAACCCACAGGGCGTCTAAACTAGCAATACCACAAACCAACCATTAATTTGTCTTCTCCATAAGAACAGTACCAGAGGAATCAGATTCAGCAAGTTCCATCTCACAGGCTCCTAAACTTATCTTCCTAGCTTATGCTGCATTTCACTGGGCATTTCTAAAAATCCCTTAAGTGGTCAAGGAAGGAAGGAAGCCCAGTAAGCTCTTGCAGCCTTACAGCAACTCACAATGAATGCAAATCATTGCCATTTTAGGAACAAATTAGGAAGCAATTTGTTTGCCTGGTAGTTTGCATTTTTGGTGTAGATAATTATGCAGGGCAAGGACATTTATCTTTACATGGCTATTGTGCAACTGTCAGATGAGAATACCGTTAACAATATTCTTTTTGATGCAACACTAGTCTATAGGCAAGACGACTAAAAAATAAAGAAGGAAGACAGACCATCCTTGTTTTGAGTTTAAATGCCTCCTTCCTAGTATTGTTTCCAAAAATGACATACTACAGTCACTTCCCTGTTAACCCAGTATGTTCCCTTATTGTGGTTCGTAGCAGCCTGAGGAAGAGGCTGGTCAAGCTTTGCTTGTTTTCCACTATTTCAGGAACCAAAAGACATTCTTTGCCATTTAACTAACTACATAGTTGCCATAAAGATGCCATACAGTTACAGATGGAGGCGAAGCCATCTCTACAGTTGCAAAAAGGACAGGACCAAGACATAATAATATGCAGTCCTACCTTAAAAAAAAAAAAAAATTCAACCCTCTCCCTTTTTTGTAGTTTCCAGCAGATTCTTTTGAGAGGAATAAGTTAAACATTGGTTTTAAGATGACATGCATTCCCCTTGAACTAGGCAGAATTACCCAAAACCCTCACTGGAATACAATCCTATGGACACATCTGCCTTAGTCTTCTGCAATTTCACAGCCTTAAGGTTTACCTTATAAGATACTTCACTTCACACACTCTCTACATAAACCTAGAAACAAACACATTATCTGGCTTGGAAAGCTGCCTCTGCTGTAAGGTCCAGTGTTTTGCAACTGCTAGAAGCACAGAACATTACCTGTTTGCAATTTCATTTTCCAGAACTATCTGTATTACATTCCCCCTCCCCAATGTTTACTCTGTCAGCAGCCACAGTATCGTTCTAGGACTGAGCCACTGCTCAGTAAGACGAGCTTGGGCTCTGCCAAACTCTGGAGGTAACAGCCAAAGTAGAAACAGAATCAATATATTCAGAAGAGTATTAATGGCAACAGTTAAAGCATCATGCTAAGCATGATCTCTTGCCTAGCCAGTAGGCTAGGCAAGAGAAGACTTCCAGTTTGAGTTACCTGAAACACCATTAAAGTAGGATCTCCACATTGTTCTTTTTCAGCTTCTGGCTCGTTCTCAGCAAAGATGCATTACTACATTGCAACAGACAGCTTTAATCACGCACTATTTTCCTATTTTAATGAATTATGAGAAGTTTGTGAAATTTTAGAAGTTTTCTTTTGTTTCATATCCACCATTAAGGCACTGTTATAAGCTTCATGTGATTTCACATAAAATGATGTGTCCCCCCACGGTTTGTCTAGTGACCTTTCTACTAGCACTGGAAGAGGAACAACCCTGAAGATCAGGGTGACAAAAAGAATGAACAATAAATAGCAAACATTTTTAGACTACAACAAGTTAATTTCCCTTTTTTCACTGGCTTCACATCTCAAAAGTATTTCAGGAACACAATTCTCACACCACTTTCCAAACTGGCTTACCTGAGGATGCAATACAAGACAAAACACCCTTTCACAGAACAAAAGGAATGTACACCACCTCTACAGGCAAGACAAGACTTTTACACTAGATAATTACAGCTCTACTGGTCACTTACCGTCCCGCTTCAGTTACAACTAAATAGTACTCGGTGAATACATTTCTTTGTTAATGTACAGTATTTTAAAAATAATCTGACTTGGAGAAGCTGCTAATAATTCAAACTCAGTTTGGTCATTAACATTCATATGACAGGAATCCTTGCTAAGCGTATGATCTGAACAGCTAATACCTGTATTATTTTTGCAAACTCCGCTATTTTGTTTTCCCCAGCCAGCTGAATACAGTTCCTCAAATCAACAGATTTAAGAGCAGCTAGAAAACTAAAGTAATGTAAGGTAGACTGTAGTGCCCAGGCTACCTACAGTGAGCATGAACTGACAATATAAAAACCCTAACTCACCAATAAAAACTTGTTATAATTCCCTTATATTCACTACAAAATTGTTCAGATTTGTTTAGAACATACTATATTGACACTTCACAGCTTCATGTCCCAGTATGTTTATGGGAAAGAAAACTGCAAAGTTTGTTGGCCAAATTGCTCCAATTTGTAAGGAACACCTACATAAAAACTGAAGTCTGAATCGCTAAGGGCAAGAAATGAATCACAAGGGGGAGGCGGAGAAGGGAAGGCGAAAAACTGGCAGGAAGCTGAACCGATGGACTGGTTATATCTCCTTATTTCTCAAGTTCAGTACATTGTGACACACCAGTGCTTGATGCTTCAGACTGAATTCAAGAATCACGAATTTCAGTTTTCCCACTAGAGAATACAACATCAGGCAAGTACATGAGTCGGCAATTAACACTCCCTCAGATAGCGCCAGAGCTGCACTTACCCTTTTTGTTCAGAATGCGGTGCTGCCATGCAGACACATTTCTTCTAGTTCAGCTTTATTTGGGATTCATAATGACTGCTATCAGGCTTACTGGAGTTCACTGCTTTCCTCTCTAGTCACAGTCTGACGCACACAATACATTGTTGAAAGATTTATTTCACAACTGGAATGCAGATTGCTGGCAATTATTGTTGCATATTCAGTTTGACTGTAGTGCTGCCCAGACTTGCCAGCTACCCTGTTTATTACTGTAAATTAAACTCAAGGTAGAGCACAAAAGTGCCCTCTCTGCATGGAAGGGGTTCTAAGAAGAAGGAATCTAATTATCTAATGTATAAGTGATACCTGTATTGCACAAAAGTGACCTACTGGCCAGACTACAGGTAAGACAATAGAAGCTGAAGAGAATTCTGTATCTTCCAGGTGGCCTAAAGGTACCTGACACACATCCTCATAACAATGAACATGGGATAAATGTTTCTCAGTTTCTGTGTGTCCACCTCTCCTCATCAGTTGCCAAGCACCACTCTGGTACGTGTTAGGCAGCACCTACATACATTCCACTCTAACAGCTGACAGAGGAGATTTGCTCTGGCAGCTGGGACTTCCCATGGCAAAGTGCAAAGGCCACAAAGCCCTGTACGACACTGTCCTTACATGCCACTTACTAGTCACCTTTTCTCTCCATTGGGTTCAAATACAGCAAGACTGTGAGAACAGAAGCTACAAGCACATGTACATGTAACACAAACTAATATCGACCTGAAGAGGCTACTTTTGGGTACCAAAGAGTGAAAACAGGGTAGTGCAGGCTTCACCACAGGCTACAGAAACACAGAAACAATCTTGGGCAACCACAATGCATACCATAAAGTAATTAACCACTGTAGGTCATGGGCAAATAAGGTCTGACTATCTTAAGTTAATGCTAGGAAGGGTATGCTTGCCCCTCTTTTAACTGCACCTTCTGAGTTCAGTGAGACACCAAGACACACTACTGTGTAGATGGCACCAATACAGTTAATCAGCTCTATGAAGCCTGTGCACATTGTTTAAACACACCAAACACTGATTTAGGGAGGGGGAGGGTAGCCTTCTGTTGATTTCAAGTCCAGTCTTTAGCATGACAAAGCTAGGCTGGCTGCCACCCAACCCCATTCACTTTGAATAAATATTCAAAGTTTACAATCCTGCATAATACACTTTCTGCAACTGTTGTTTCTCATTAGTGCGAGTACAGTACATGCCTTCTCAGCAGAGGAGAATTCCTCTTACAGAGACAGTGTGCCCACAAGGAAAACATTCCAGGGGGAGAACACATTCTTCGTGACCACTCAGCAAAGTAATCCCACTTAAGGAGACAGCTGTAGTTCAGAAAACTGCAGCCCATCCCTGCTGTTCAAGCTGTTTTGCTGGAAGACTTGTTTCCAGGAGGCATAATGGCCTGCAAAAGTTCTGATCAGGCATGCAGAATTCCCTAAGGACATCGCATGAGAGAGGGAGGAAGAGCTTGGAAAGTTTCAGCCTGTCCTTGTTACCTCAGAGTCACTTTTCATCTCTTCCCTAATATTCTGATTTAAGGCTAAAAAAAGTATCTACAAAGAACTCTGAGGCGCTATGTGAGGTAGCTCTACATACTTCTATATTAGTTAGCATTCCCTGTCATCTTTGTCAATGCCAGGTTTCAGTGGAATAGGAAACAAGGAATTAAACAACTACAACTGAACAGAGAAGAAAAATATGGTTCTGGTTCACCCTTAGAGATGCAAATATGTAGCATGCATGTGGCTACGATAAAGTCATCTCACAGGAACAATTACTCTTGCTTACATTAACCGACAAATTGCTTTGATCCCAGCATCAATACTACTAATCTTTTTCCAGCCCATACTGGAAAGAACCAAGAATCAGTGCAAATAGTCTGCTAAATAAATTTTGAAAATATTACTTTTATATTGCAGCAGAAGCTTCTCTGGACACTTATGGCTCAACCTACCGTTTTCATTTTTGTTTCAAATAGCTCTGCTCCACTACTAACAGCAGCTATGGGGATGGTAGGCAGAAACCTTGACACAGAGAAGTCTATCACCTTTACAGGGTCAAAGTCTGATTCTCAACTCTTCTAGCTGTACATAAGGGTTCATTAGAAAGACCCACCCCTCTGTTTATGACTGTGATCCTGGAGGTGAAGGGTTGGAGAAGAGTGACTCTTTCTGGAAGTAAGAACAACAATAAGTCCTACACTGAGGAAAAACTTACATAGCCTTTAAGTTCCAGGATGTATAAGAAGGCCAAGTAGAAAATATTTATTGATTTTTTATTTCATTTTTTTATTTATAGAACATAAAAATCACCTTGAAGATAGTCTGAAAAACTTTGAAACATTCAGATTGTGACATTTCCCTATTGCAATCAAGGTCTCACACAGCTCCATGACTCCTTGCTTAGCTCTCCATCATAACCGACGTTCCAGAGAAAGCTCCGGGTGCAGCAGAGCGTGTGAGGAACACTTGTCTGGTCTGTACACTTCAGCCTCCCGCTCGTCCTCTGGTTGGTTTGTTGCTTTCCTGACCTGTGCTTTCTTCCCTAAATGTCAAATATATCACTCTTTAGAAAGGAACAGCATTAGGCATCTCTAATTTTAGTAGTCACCCAACTGTGCCCTCCTGTCTGGATCTGCTGAAGCACTGATTTCTGTATTAGAGGAGAATAAAGGACTCCTCTTTTAATGCCAAATGAGTGATAAGAAGGGCACCTGAAGTAGGAACTTAGTCTGAGTTGTTATAATCATGGTTATATGGCTTATAAAATTTTCTCTATTCCAGCATTACAGGAAAAGACTCTTTTGGGAAAAAAAAAGAAAATTATCTCCTTCTGACAGGAGACTGACATACTGTTACATTCCATGGTTCCAATATGAGGAAGCAAATAAAATTTGAAAGTTTCCAACAAAGTTTTGCTTTCTGGCCTAATAGAATAAAAAAACAGTATCAGGAAATGCTGATCATGGAATAATAAAACTGCTTCATGTGTTTCCACCACAGTTAATTTTGTTCACAGCCATATACACTACAGTGCTGTGGTGGTGAGGCACTGGAACAGGTTGCCCAGAGAAGCTGTGGATGCCCCATCCCTGGAAGTGTTCAAGGCCAGGCTGGATGGGGCTTTGAGCAACCTGGTCTAGTGGAAGGTGTCCCTGCCCATGGCAGGGGGTTGGTACAAGATGATCTTTAAGGTTCTCTTCCAGCTGAAACCATCCTGTGATTCTCTGATATTTTTCCCCTTGTCTACATGAGCAAGAGCTGAACTACACAACATGCTGATACTTATCAGTTAAGTCTACATCAAGTTTTTTTAGTATTAAAGAACTAATATCTACCTATATAATTCTGCCCACTAATTAAGATTTGTTACACAAAAGACTACCTCCCACTGTGTGGAGGAAGAAGATAAACTGATCATGCACACATATATGCCCATGCTATGCAGACAAAATGTAGATAATTTTTAGAAGTTACATCAGTTTGTCTAAAACTGGCGATCCTTTTTTTGCAGAAAAATTATGACTAATACATCTTCCTCATCACATTTGTGTGTTCTCATTTTCCTTTTCCCATCATATACTGCATTAAACTTGGGAAGGGCCATTAAACCAATTCACAATAATTTACTATGTAATGAAATGTCAAAGACTTTAGTATCTGCTATAAAGATTCATACTGCAATATAACCCAGACAATAAAAGCTAAGTGAGCTGGTTTAAGTCACAAATCTTAAGTCACAGTTTAAAGTCTTTCTGCTTGTAGAGAAATCTTACTTGGTATTCATGCTCCCCCAAGAAAGAAAATTCCCTTTGTCAGCAAGCAGACACATCCATTTGAAACACAGCAGTTTCAAGCCTCCTATTATTTAATTATTTACAAAGTCTACTATATACCTGCATCCATAGTCCCATTTATTTAAACAATTCTGTAAAGTGTGAATACATTTTATTTGATGTCAAAAAGAGATAAAACCCATCTCTATCTCTGAACAACAGGGAAAAAAAGATATCTGAACCACAAATATGAATAATACAATATACTAAGTGGCATTCTGCTAAAAAAAAATAGATTCCACTAATACAAAAAAAATATTTCTTGAACTACTTCAGATGCATTTACAAGCAAAAAGTAATTAAAACTGTTTTCTAGATGGTTACCTGTAATGCAGAATTTATTAATTAAATTGTCTGTTTCTGGATACCTTCATCTACATTCTCCCCCTTCTGAGCCATTTCACTAGTGTTAAAGACAAAGCTATCCATCCTCACAACTACCCAAAAAAATCCCAAAGAGAAAGGTCAGTATCTTTCTCTACATTTAAACTATGAATGACACAGCCAAAACAGAAGTCGCAGAATATTTTTCTTCATCTACATTTAAAAAACCCAAATCTGTCAAAAATCAAATTTACCTCATCAACCAACTAGTTCCAAGTGCTTAGCCAGGAACTTTCTAATCCAGTTCACTGGTTTGATTTCAGATTTACGTTCAATATTTGCTTAGAAGTTCTTACATTTAAATACTGTATATTTGTTCAAATATGTCTATATCCTAAGATAGACTATCAATTTAAGAAAAAGAAACCCTATCAATAAAAACTAACTACTTTGTACTCAGGTGTTTCAAAATAATTGATTTTATCAATTCTGACACAAAGACTGAATTCTCTTGCACTAAATGGCAAGTAGACCTACAGGTTAACAGTCCCTGTCAAAAAGAGCTTACTCACTAACAATTTACCTACAAACTAACAAACTAAGTCAGTCACATCTGGCGGAAAAGAAGCAACTGAAATTAATTTTTTATTGAAATTTGGTTGTAGGTTTCCTTTTTTTTCTTGAATATTTAAAACCACTATATCATTGAAACTAAATGGGTTGGTTGCTCACCACAACCAACTTTAACCAAAGTCAAATCTACTGCACCTCCAACAGAGATTAAAAGAGCCTAAATTCAAGTGAACTGGTGAAGTCTTAAGCAGAAAAGAACATAGGTGAACATACTCTCATCAATACAAACAATAAAAAGGGAAGTAAACTATCACAAGAGCATGCTTTTAGTCTTAGATTTTAAACAGGAAGCTGCCCAACAGTAAAAAAAAATCCCAACTCTGACTGCACATGACTGTCGAAATTGAGCTGTAAAATTTCTCTAAACCTCTTTTCTTGCAAGTCTGAACGCCCACTTGGCTTTGAAGCAAATCAGAACTCTGGTTCTGTGTTGAGGCATATATCACAATGGATTTCCTGCCAAGGCCCATTAAAACGGTAGTTCTTGATGAATGGAAGTATTCATCAGTTAAGGAGACTTTATGATACAGATTTCCAAGTTACATGTCCCTCAATTTATTAATTATTAGCTTATTAGCTTTACTGAAATTGCTCATCCATGTGGTTTTATTTACTGCTCTCAGCAGAGTCAGCGTACATGCATCAGGAGAAATTTAAATTTCTAGTCATGAAGACAAGCAGAATCCAAACCCCATGTACAAAACTCTAGAGGCATAAATTTCATAAAGAGGTCACAGAGTCAAACCACAGTATGCAGAGTTACATTTCATTATACCTCTCTGCGACCAGCAGCAATACATTTGTAGGACTTGTACAAGAAATAATTTGCAGTAGACAAGTATGGTAGGTCAATTTTACATTTCCACTTCACTATGTTTAAAAGAGGGAGATTTAGCAGTACTAGCTCCAGAAGTATCATATAATGAAATCAGTCACAGTGCCAGCACCAGAAAATTAGACGCTACTAATTCTTTATAGACTTTTTAGGATGCTCAGAAAGGTAACATGTTATGATGAACAGTAACAGGCCAAAGGATCATTAACTGAAAACACGGACTAGTTCATTACACTGAACACAACTGGGTTGGAGTGAGGTCTGAAGGTGTTAAGCCACTACAGTGACTTAGGACTGCAACACAAATTGGTGTTGAGATTATTATTATTATTACTTCAAGTACTCAGAACAAGTTCTCACAGCCACTGAAGGAAAAAGCGAAGCGGATAAACCATAATTAAGATGAACTTGTAAACTGATGCATTTCATGTAGTTGGACAACACCCATTTGCATTAGCTTCCAGGGCAGAGGTAGCATTTGTGTTTTTTGTCTCATCATACTCTATGAAAATCAGATTGCTAGTTTCCATCTCTTTCTACACTAGAAAACTCAACTAGAACCATGGTGTGTTTAAACTGAAAAGAAATTTAAGGTACAAGGTCACCAAGCCACCATTAAGCCAGAGCAACTGCCAGCAAAAACAATGCTGCTGTAGGCAATCCTCTGCTATTATAGTTCTGTTCCAACCCACAGAAGACTTAACGTCAGGCATACAATTTCTCTACTTAACATGCAAACAGCTCTGCCTCAATTATAAACTAAGAAAACAAAGACTAATAAGATATTTATACAAGAAATCAAAGACAAAAAAAGTACGTTAGAGGGCACCGAGTGCACTACTGAGTCAAATGAACAAAAATATATTAAATCACACACTGAAGATTAAAGTTTTGGACAGTTTTAGTAGGTGTGCACAGTAGCTCCGAGTCTCTAAAATGCACTGTAGTCATCAGTTAACTTCAGCACGTTACCCAATAACCTGAAACCACCACACAAAGAAGCAGATGTACACAGAGGTGGGGGATAAGACGACCTTAGCTTTTACTTCCCCTTTCAGTAAACCCTGCATTAACTAGATGGGTTCCTGTACCTCCCATGGGTCCACTTATAATCTCACCCTACTAGAGTCATACCAATCCACAAGTGACATAAATCTGGGCAAGACATAGGCCTAGGGATGGGGGTGGAAGCAGAAAACTGAGTAGAATCAGCTCAGAAATCACAATACCTCTGGCATGTGTCCAGTCTCCTCTGTTCAGTATCCTGGAGATGAACAGAACAAAACTTGAAATTTTGGGTATAGGCAGACTAATCTTCCAGTACAACTGAATTTAGTAGCTGATGCACTCCCTTGTACCTACATGTAAACAGTCTAACAAAGACTAAGTTGTGAACTATTAATTGCAAACATGTAGCACATTATTTTTAAAGACTTGCCAAGATAATAGTGGTTCATGTTTTCAAGATAGCTTGCTGCAGTAGTAAATGCAAGTCTCACATTTGTAGCAGGTACATTTGCAGTGCCATGTACTGTTGAAAAAAGATTTAAGCACCTGTGGCATCTGACTCCACCACAGTTTTTAACTCAAAGAAGAGTAGTAGAGCTACCACCCGCTACAGTTTGAACACTCTCCAACATTTTGCATAATACCAAAATAATGTGCCAGACAACAGAGATTATTTCAGCCTCCTAAGTGAGAAATTCTTCTAATTTCTTTCCTACAACTTTATTGACAAGTATTTTTTTCATTGTTATTACCATTACTTATTAATTAGATTCACTTAAAATATTATGGTGCAGCTCTCACAAGCTATTTGTCCACTTAAAATGTTCTGAAGCATGTCAAAATCTACCTAGAGGAAATAACGAAAAAAAAAGTTTACTCTTTATCTATTCAGATGAAATTCTCATTCTGGCAACTTTTTTCCAACAAACACTCAAAAGAAAAAAAAAAAAAAACCAACCCAGAACCATGGAGAAATATCCTAACAATTTATGCAAAGTCAAATAAAAGGTCTTCAGTTTCTACACTCATTCTTCTAGGGCAGACAGATCTCGACTATTAAATCTTCCTGTTTATACAGAAACAGACACAGGGCTACCCAGCAGAGCTAACATTGAGGTCAAAGAGTCTTCTCCAGAGATCATCCAAATTCAGATCTTGTCTATACAAGTCAAGCAATCAAGAGATGACACCATATTCCAAAAAGAATCACACTACTAGCCAGCTTGGTGCCAGTCGTATTCACTTTGACATTTCAGGTCAGAAAATACGAGAAGTTCTAATCCCCCACTTCTAGTCACTGCTACCAATTTTGTAACTACCTTAAGAGTTACAGAAAATTTTGCCTGTCCACCTCTGGAAAGACAGTGTACACACTATGAATAAGTGCAATAAATAGAGTTATAAAGAAGGAGAACACGTCAACTTAAAACACTTCCACCTGACATGGAGCATCACAGAACTGTTATAGGATTTCATTCTAGTTATTTTTACAAGGTCAGATTACCACACTATCTTGTGTTTACAGAGTTTTGTTAATTGTGATTAACAACTTGAAAACCTTTCAGTGCTAAATGCAGTCCCACTTACATTTATCAGTTGCTTTCCCCTCACTATAACTTCCTAGTTTACAAAATATTCGTTTATCTCATTTAAACTTTGAGACGGCACTACAGTTGCAGACAGTGCATCTATGGGTCAATACATATCTGCCCCATGATTTGCTATTTTCACTGGAATGCCATCGATAAGTGAACTTAGTCACATGGAACCTAGTGACTAATTTCGAAAGCATTTTACCGAAGCAGTAACTGATTAGAGGGCTGTTACTTTGGAGTTAAAACTTTACCACAGCTAGCCTTAAGGACAGGAGATGTATACAAGACCTAAGAATGTGTAATTTAATCTTCCAATCCATGGTTCAACAGCCTCCATGCAAGTTACCTTGTATTTCCTCCCAGGGAAGGGCAGAGGCAAAAAAATCATAAGACGGACTTTGGCCTGCAGACTAGTACAATATCTTTACAAGCACAAATACCTTTGAAGCATTAGGTTTTTTATGCACTACTTGAGAGAGATGGTTTTTTTTTAGAAGACCTGCTCACTTAGAAAAAGTTTAAGTTCTTAGTCCGCTCTGATGGAGTTTGGTTCAGGACATCACGACATAGGATACAGAAGAAAAACCTATGGAAGAAGAAAGATGAGGAGCACAAACAGAGCTTGAAGAGAGAGAAAAAAAAAAAAAAGGAAGCGTAAGGAGGAAAAGAAAATGGAATTTAACAGCCACTGCGTGCAGACCTTGCTGACCAATGAAGTTTACTTCTGAAAAATTCCCCTCTATTACCAGAAGCGTGTTATTCCTTTAAAACTCATTTCACCCTGCGTTTAGGCAAATTAGGAGCAATGCTCATTAAACCCACTGGGCAGGCGCCACCCTCGGGGGCTATGAAACTTGTTACTCTCCACACCTACGGGAGGACAGGCAGCTAAAAGATATCACTAAAAGCCGGAGAACTTTTACTCCTCGCTCGGAGGTGATGCCTGAAAGCACAAGCTATCTGCAAGAGCTCTCGGTGCAAGCTTCATCTTGCCCTGTCACTCCCTCCCTCCTCCCTCCCTCTCTCCCGGCCCGAACCCAACGAGGAAGTGGGGCCGGGCGGGCGGAAGCCGAGCCCATGGCGGTGTCTGAGGAGGGCTGTCAGCCCGTGACTCAGGCTGCTGCCCTGACAGCTGTCCCGCCGGACCCTGCCCGCTGCCCCCGCCGCGCGGGCACGGGGGCACACGCACCGGGGGAGGCGGGGAGGGAACAGGGGTCGGTGCGGGGAAAAAGAGCGCCAACCACCCGCCCCACCCCACCCCACCCCACCTGCGGGAGGCCGGCTGGCAGGGAGCGGAGGGACAGCAGTTAACTCCCCGGGCACAACGCGACCGGCACGCACGGCCCCGCAGGAGAGGGGGGACACGGGGAGCACCCCGAGCACGGCAGGTCTCGCGGGGACGGGGGAGGAAAGAGGCGGCACAGCGGAGCCCTCTCGCCCGGCCGGACAAAGAGGCGCCAAACCCGGCGAGGGAGGGAAGGAGGGAGGGAAGCGCGGCGCCAGAGGGGACAAACCGGAGCCACCCGCGCCCACCGCCCCCCGCCCGACCGGCTTCACCTGAGCCCGGCTAGAGGCGGAGGGAGGGAAACGCCGCGGCGGTGGCGGCTGCGCTCCTCGCGGCGAGAGTGCGGCGTCCTCCGGCTGCGGCTCCTCCCGCGGCACCGCGACCGCCGCTCGCTCACCGGCACTGCCGACCCGCCCGCCCGCCCGCCAGGGCGGCACCGCCCCGCCCACCGTGCCGCCGACGGCCAATGGCCCCGCCGTCCCCGCAGAGTGACGGCTGCCGTGGCCAATCAGAAGTGCGGGGCCCCAAGAGTCCGTTGATGAGCCGTTAGCAACGCCCGGGCGCGCGCCCCGCCCAGCCCAGCCCAGCCCAGCCCCGCCCCGCGGCCGCCCGGGCGGGGAGCGGCGGCGGCGCCGGGGGCTCGGGAGGGGCGGGCGGCGCGTCCGGGACTTCTCCCGGCTCCCCCCGGCTTCCGCGGGTCCGGACCCAGCTCCCCTGCTCTGCTCTGCCTGGACCGAGCCGTGCCGAGCGGCCCCCACAACCCCCCGCGCTTTGCCAGGCCGGGCCCACAATGCCCCGCGCCGGCCTCAGCTCCTGCCGAGGCCAGCGAGTGTGCCCGGCCTGGGAGTGGGGAATGCGGGTCAGCGGGGCGGAGGGCTTCGGCCCCGGCCCCGGCCTCGGCCTCCGGAGGCCATGCCAGAAGCCGTCGGAAATGAGTGCTGCGTGGGTGTCCCGGTCAAGCGGTTCCCACTCGACTCTGTTGTCTTGGAGTGCAAAATATGCACAATAGGAAGGTGCCGGTCAGAATTTCGTTTCACAGAATCAGTTAGGTTGGAAAAGACCTCTAAGATTATCAAGCCCAACCTGTGACCAAACACCACTATGTCGACTAGACCATGGAACTAAGTGCCACATCCAGTCTTTCCTTACACACCCGCAGGGACTTCACCACGTCTCTGGGCAGCCCATTCCAATCTCTAATCACCCCTTCTGTAACAAAATTCCTCCTAATGTCCAACCTAAACCTCCCCTGGCTCAGCTTGAGACCATGTCTTCTTATCCTGTTGCAGGTTGCCTGGGAGAAGAGGCTGACCCCCACCTGGCAAACTCCTTTCAGACAGTTGCAGAGAGCAAAAAGATCCCCCCTGAGACTCCTCCAGGCTAAACAAGCCCAGCTCCTTCAGCTGCTTCTCTTAAGACTTGTTCTCCAGGCCTTTCACCAGCTCCATTGCCATTCTCTGTACTCTAAGGAACAGAACCAAGGCAAGCAGAAGCACGGGCGTTAGCAGCCTCTGATGCTGCTGAGGTGTTTGAACAACCAGTGTATATGTTTGTGGAGGCCTGAAACATATTAAAAAAGGCATGCTGAAACAGAGAGATGTGAAAAGACCATGTGGTTCTGCCTCCTTGCATTTACTGAAACTTCAGGATGAGCAAAAGGAGGGAAGCAGTAGCCAAGATGCCAGACCAAAGTCGTACTGAAAAGAGTACAACATATCTAAATCCATATGTCGGAACCAGCCACACACATAAAGCTTACTGCACATTTTATAAGTATGCAGAAATAGAAAGCTCCTTCCCTTTGTGACTTCCTACTTTGGTACAAAGAGGGCAGATTTGCAAATGTAGCTGCCATTGACAGAAAATGCAAGGTCAAGTTTACCTACAAGTAGAAGAGGCCAATGAAGTTAAAGAAGCTTGAATAAAGAGGGAACTTAGTGGAGAAGTGCTTAAAGTAAACATTTCTTGTCCAAGTGAAACACTTCAGGCTTAGTAATATTCATGGCAGCAGCTTGGAAACAATACTAGACCTTTGTATTTGAAGACACAAAAGGCAGAAGTCCCTAAAAGATTGTACAGCTGAGTATTAGGGACACAGAGCTGTCACTGTTAGAGGCAAAGGTGAGAAACATAAATACAGGTGCAAAACAGAATTTAATTTGGCAGTGAGAAGGGAACATACAGGGTAGGTCTTCCCTAGTACCTCAAGGCAGAAAATGAAAGGAAGCTGGAATTACGACTGCCAGTTACCTACATAACCAGGTACCTTTGGATTTACTGTGGAGGTGGTGAGGCACTGGCGAAGGCTGCCCAGACAAGCTGTGGATGCTCCATCCCTGAAAGTGTTCAAGGACAGGGTGGATGAAGCTCTGAGCATCCTGGTCTAGTGGAAGGTGTCCCTGTCCATGGCAGGGGTTTTGGAAATGGATGATCTTTAAGGTTACTTCCAACCCAAACCAGTCTATGATTCTCTGGTCAGACAATTCAGTGATTCATATTGAGCCATGAAAAAAGTGACTAACACATGGAAAGGATATTTACTGGCTTAACAACAGGGTTTTAAATTCTCCCACCAAAAGGAAGCAGAATAAAAATAGCAGAGGTAACTACATATATCAGAAGCTTTTTAAGAACATCAGAGGCTCCATCATCAGCCAAGTGGCTGAGAAAGGAAAGGTAAATGAAGGAAAGCAGTCAGTATCAAGACTAAATAGATCTTTTAAAGGAGGAAAAGTAGGAGATCTTAGCTGGAAAAGCAAATACAAAAGGCAGAATGAACTGACAGCAAATAGTAATATTGGAAATAAAGGATAATGGCTGCAAGCATGAAATGCAGACAAAAAAAGGCTACCACAAAGTCATTTTTGAAGAGCATATGATACAGGACATTTTAATTTTTTTTATTCTTTTCTGACTCTCACACTTGCATATGTGCTCTGGTATTCCTGATGCTAAGATTTGAGGCTAAAGTTAGGCAAGACTGCCTTCTTAAGGTTTGGCGCTTTTTTCTATATAAATTTGAGAACTTGGTCCCACTCATGTTTAATTGATATCAAAACCTTCTTCATGGCTTCAGCAGTAGAGCATCAGTTCAGAACAAAGATTAGTGCAGGTTTACACCACCCTTCCCCTTCACAAAAAGTGTATCCCACCTCTTGAGAAAACTCTGTGTATTTCCCTAATGGTCAGATTTGTAGATGTGCCATAGTTGAGGCAAGTCAGATTTTAAATGTCCATTTTCCACAGCTTGATTACTTTGAAAGTAGGTGCAACAGGTTTTTGTTGGCAGGAAGTTACCCAGGAAAGGGGACACACCTCTGAGAGAAACAAGTATGACCAAAAAAGCTATCACACTGATTTTATACATCTGTTACTTTCTACAATTTCACAGGATGTTTATGTGGATCTTTCTGATCAGCTTCACTCACATTTTCCATCAGTGTTTGCAAGCCAACATCCTTTGGAAGAATAAACCTGTAATGGTCACTGAATTCTGAAAAACATCTCAATAGCATAGAGATTTACCAGTTTGATGGGAGTAAATTAATAGTACTATAATATTTCTAGAGGGTAACAAATCTTTTAAGCAGCAAGCATCCAGAGATACCTCTTCAATTTGCCAGCCTTAAATATACACCAGACAAATGGCCACTTTGCTGAACTACAGTGTTTTCCCTTACACTGGTCTAATACAAGACTAGTTTGGTCTTGAGTTTGTTGCAAACAAACTTTGCTTAAGTTTGATGGCGAATAGCAACCCCTGGGAGAAGCCTGCCCTTATATGATCAACAATAAATGCAGGGAGATTTGATTTCTATATCTGACAAAGAGATAAACTGGCTAAATTCATTTTGGTGAGTAATTTCCAATGCTTTGCAGGGCAGAAAAAAATCTTTTCCAAAACTAGTTTGTTACTGACAAGTTGGAGAGAGTGAAACAAGAAGACTGACAGAGACAAAAAAGGTGTTTACTTCATCGGAGAAGTCACATTGCTAAATGCTAACCACAGTGGCCTTAGACAGAAACCGCACATGTACAGATCTGGAGAATGTCACAATCTGGTATTGCTAAGAAGCCTCAGCTCTGCTTTTGCAAAAGCTTGAAACATTAGTCAGTTCAATGCACATTTCATAATTAGAATTTTAAGAAAGCAGCTCTGGAGTGGCTTTAATATGTGCACCCATACAAGGCAGCAGCTATAAGTGCAGATCAGAACTTGGAGGGTTTTCAGGTATTGTAGCAAAAGGAAATGGCTCTTTGGAGGCTCTTCTCTGTAGAAGAAAGCCATGTATGCCTCCAAGCAACCTGAAATTTGTCTGCAATTTAAGCACCATCTATTAGCACATAACTTCCTTTTCCATTTATACCAGTTCCTTATTGTTCTGCTCCGGTAACAAATGACACGTCCAAACTGTGAGAGTGTGGAAGGTGGAAAACCATCTTAAGAGATGTGGGAGGAATGAAAGCAAGTGATGTTTCCCCTGGGGGGGCTGATGGTCAGAGAAGCAATAGGGAAACGTGGCCCAGTAAGCTGTCGCAGAAGCAGCCAGGATCAGATTTTAGGAGGAGAGTAGCCCCTTTTCTTACAGAATGATGTCACCCTCAGCAGGACTACCCACCTTCTGGCATGGCTGTGGAAAATATATGGTTTAATTGTCTCACTTTCATATGTCAGGGTGTGATTCCATCATGCCTTCTTCATCAGCAAAGCTGGTTTAAGGTGTTGTCTATTCTCCCACTAGCCACTTGTTTTTAGTGCTGTGTCACAGCTTACCACTGCTCCAGTGGTGCTGATGAAGATGTTTAAAAAGTCATATTGTGTACTGGATCGCTGAAGAACAGTTAAAAAAGAAGGTCAAGAAAAAAGATCAGTTCACTGATCTAGTTTATAGGCCCACAGAGAGATACATCACCAGAACTGAAGGGATTAAACTCAGGCACTGTGACGGGAGTCTTTTAAATTGACTTTGCTGATGGAGAAAATTTAAGAGGGAAATATATGTGCACCCCAAGACTGGAGAGGAAGGGCGGAGCCGTACCTGGCATACTCTAGCATTTTAAACAGTTATTCTATTTTTCATCTCTCCCCAACCCTCCACCCACACAGTCCCCTGTGAACAACCTGCTGAACTCCTGCTCTCTCTTTGTGGTTCTTGCTTCAGCTTTAGTAAAAGAGGAACATGTTTTTACTTTTTTAACACATTAATGACAAGATCTGCAGCTGAAAAACAAAGCATTAACATACAGCATCTCTGGTCATTGGGCATACCATTCAGAGGCACACATCTCTACCCTTTGGTTAAGTAGTGCAGTAAGGATATCTATCACATGCCAGGTTCCCTCCTTTCAATAAGATGGGAGTGACACCATCTTGCAGAAGGGACCTTTATTGGGGAAGCAGGTTGTCAAACAGCTGTGCTCTGACTGAAGTCAGGGAAGTATCCTCAAAAACACACCAAAATGAAAACTTCTATCCTAGGCAGGAGAAAACTCCTCTTGGAGCTTGTGAGTTCCTCCAGTCCCTGAGATGAGATTACAACTCCCTGTGGCATGGTTACAGACACCACATTCCTGATCTGACATACTAATAATAATGGCCCAGAGCTCTTTACCTCCAAGAGGTACCTCTGCCATTTACATGGAAGCACAATGCTAAGCAACAGACATTTTTCAGTTCATTATATCCCCTTCCAAACCTTGTTTCCTCTAGCCCTGTTCTCTTGCTGATCTCTA
This sequence comes from Empidonax traillii, assembly GCF_003031625.1. Lineage (NCBI taxonomy): Eukaryota > Metazoa > Chordata > Aves > Passeriformes > Tyrannidae > Empidonax > Empidonax traillii. The sequence continues at coordinate 1,876,512 of NW_020955248.1, read as the reverse complement.
TGTTCTGTTCAGCTTTCAATTCAGAAAAGCTGACATCCAACACCATTATACAAAATGGCCAACAGGAATACAAGCCATCCCTCAAAAGTATCTTTGTCCCAGAACTGAGATTCAGAATCTGAATTTCCTGCCTTGGGCCTACCTAGACTTGTACAATATTCCAGCAGAAAACATCCTGTTACCTTCCTTTGAAAAGTATGGTAACTTTTTTTTTTTCCCCCCTGCAGAAAACCATTGTTTTCACACAATCTGTTACACCTTAGTTCTTCGGCAAGTACAATGCATGCAATTTTAGGCTTGTCTGCCCTGGCCTCACAGCTCTCTAGTTCAACAGTTGCTAAGAAGCTTTTATTAACATCTCAGTTACCTCCTTTTCCTTCTCCCTTTCTTAGAGGGGGTAAGAAATGCTTCAGATTCCTGAGTTTAGAAGAGCTTGGGGGCATTGTTCTTAGCAGAGGATAAGCTGAAAGGAGAGCAGCATCCCTCCCCAGCCCCTCTGTCACCCTGCACCTGTCACACTTATGACTTGCCAGGTTTGGGTGAGGTACTGATAAGGAAAACATACATTAAAGAGACTGACAAATCCATCTAAATGTCATTTAATTCACCTTGATAGGGCAGGGCTGTGGAGAGCTTTATGCCACCTTTGCTTCTCTTTTCTTCTGTAGGTCTTAGGCTGTGCCATGTTTTAACAAAACCAAGATTTCAGTAGCAGAGTGACTGTACTATTTGAAAAACAGGACTAAGTTCAGAGAATACATAAAAATTATAGCATTTAACTACTTCATTTTTTTTTATTGTTTTAATTGCTTTCCAGCATCAGTCACCTTTAACAGATCCCTAAACAAAAGGCATCTAAATGGATGTTCACTTTCCTCTTCCTCTCCCAGTAGGAATTTAGTCTCATTTTTTTCCCCCCTCCTTACAGAAAACCATGAGAGCTCCCCTACATTCAGCTTGCTGCCTTTCCTGAGGTTACTGTGTGAGCTTTTTCTCCACTAATGGTGCCTCTCAGCTTACCCCATGTTCGTTGTTTGTTTTTGGGCTCAGCCTGCAATAGTAATCAAGGCCAAATATTTGCTCAAATGAAGTGGCTCTGTGGTTCTCATTCCAGGAAGCTGGCTGAGGACAAAGTGAAACTAGCTTGAAATACTCTAGTATGCCCAAGAGATGCTAGGAGCAAGGGATTTTTCCAGTGCTGTAGAAAGTCATCCAGATTCTCACTGTAGCTTTGTTGTGGGAACTATAGGGGAACTGACTCGTTTATAGACTGCCCCAATGAAAGACACCAGTTTTATCTGCCAGAAACCACCAAAGTCAGTCCAGTTAAGCCAAACTTTAGGACCCTTCTGTTGGGCTACAACCAGAAAGAAGACCCAGCGTGAAGTCACGCAAACATTCATTCTCCCTCTTCTGCAAGGCTGAAGCCCACATTTTTCTGATAAGAGGAGGCTATACTTTGTACTTGCAAGTCAGTGGCAGGTCTTATAAACACACCCACAGATTCTCAGCGTAACATATTGCAAGCTCTGTGCATCTGGAGCCAGTGCATGCTTTGCTCAACAACCCCCCTTTCATTTCTGCCAAGATTCCCTCCCACATTTGGGACTTTTTTCCTGCTCCCTTGAGAGCTTCCTTGATTCTCCCAGCTCCTCCAGCCTCCCACTGTCAGAGTGGACTGTTCTGTACAGCTTTCCCCGTCTGCTCTGCCTTTGGGAACATACGGACCAGTGCAGGAAGTTAGGCACAAAGATCTGTGCATTACCCTTATTCTCAGCCCTGTGTTTGGGTCAGGTGGATGGACAGAAGACCGAACTGACACAGAAGACAGTGCTGACACAGAATGCAGAAAATTCTCCAGGACCTGCTGGGGCATTAGCTTTGTAGGATGTGAGAAGTTACCAACAGAGATACGTGACGTGCCATCACTGTGCAAAGCCATCTTTTAGATGAGGTGCAGACAAGCTCCATTTAACTCAGTCACCTTTCCCATTTGTTGGACCATCATTTCCTGGGCATATTCTGGAACAAGGAAAGCAATTCACTGGGCATCCTGTGTGTTTTCATAACACACCATGAATTCCTGTCAAAAATCAATAGCTCACTGAAGAGTAGCTGGCTACTGAGCTGCCCAGGCTAGCACCTGCTCTGCAATATTTCTCAGCTACCAAGAGACAGGAAAGCATTAGAGGAGTCAAACCCACAGCAAAGAGGTGCTCAGGGACTTAGGGACTTCTGAAATTCCTCCATGTGAGGTAGCAACTTGTTTTAGTCCAGGACGTAAGGAGTTCCTGCAAGCAGTGCTGCCTTCTTGGACTGGTTCAAGGACGAGGAAAAAAGAGGTTAAAAGATTTTCTGTGGAATAGAATATTTGGACTTTGAGTTACAAACACAACCATAACACAGATCATAAAACATGAAATAAGGTAGCTCTGCTTTCTTCTGTACAGTGGGGCAAGGCATTTAACCTGTGGTAAATCCTGTCCACTCCCTCCTTGTCTTTTCTGTTTATGCATGGTGTTAAAGCATCCTTAAGCCTCTTACTGCTCTACCACTCTCCTGATTACAGCCGCATCTAACACTGAACTTGAAACACACACCTGTACATAAGTTTGCAGCTAATTGCGAGAGAGTGCAGAGGCCTATAATTCCTTGACTCTTTATAGAGGAATATACATGTATAAAAGCCTTTTGAATTTTCATAAGCCGCCCCTTAGATGTGGGATAGCAAAACACAAAAAGATGAAAACAAGATGCTCACCCGATGATTCAGCTTTCCTGCAAAGTTTCTCCTACCAGCCATCATAACCCTGAAAATAATCACCCCAGCCCTTTTTTCCTGTGGGCTACAAACACATCAGCAATGAGGATAATAGTTTCAGGGTTTTTTTTCCTACTGGGAATTCATGAGAAAAGGTTTTGCATTACATGGGAAAAAAAGAGTTGTATGCAGAAAAGGAAGGTATGTTTCGTTTTGTTGAGTTTTGGGTTTTGGAGATTTTTTTTTTTTTTTTTTTTTTTTTAGTTTAAGGAATGCTAAATCAGGCTTGGCTTTGCTAGGGGACATACCAGCTGTCTCCAAGCTCTTTTTATGATGATCTCTCTTGTACCTTAATTGCGAAAGCAGGGTGTGGAAGTTTCAACAAAGGCTGCCCTTTGTAGTGTGTTAATTAGGCACAGGAGTTAACAAAACCCTTCAGTTATAAACAATTACCTTTCCCCAGGCTTACTTTCATTTTCATGCTATTGCATTTTTACTAATTTTCTATTAGATTTCCAAAGTGGACAAGACTAATTTCTAAAATTAGTCTCATAATTAGAAAGGAAAAAAAAAAAAACAACACCAAAACCCAAGCAGGAAAATATGTAAAGCAGGAGAAAAAAAAAAAAAGTTATAATTAGAAACACTTAAAGATGCCTTTTTTTTGTGCTTCTTCAGGATACAGAAGACCAAGGTCTTTTAAGTTCACTGTAAAGTCTCCTTTAAATCTGAAAATCTAGATTATGGTCCCCTGGAAGTGACTCTTTGTTGTAAATGCCTGGGGATGGGAAAGAATGTGGTTAGGGTTTGTGTGCCCTGAAATGATTGCTACACTCACCCCCAACGGGAGGAGAAAAAAGGAAAGCGAGAGAGGCTGTAATTCCTCCAGACCCTCTCCATCCATTCCATTTGCAAAGCAAAGTTTGCCTTAAAAAGATGGCCCTGCTTGGCCCATAGGACATCTTGCCTTCTGAAATCCTGGCTGGCTGCTCAGCATGTGCTCAGACTCTGAGACTCACAACAGCTGGGAAGGGAGCGGCCTCTGCCCTCCTCCCTGCCAACTGCTTGGTCCTGACGGCAATGACCTCACCTCTTGGCACCCAGCTGTCCCTGGCACTGGTTTCCCTCCTCCTCCCTCTGCCTCCTGGCAAGGGAAGAAGGAAACCCAGGGGCTTGGGGCAGCCCTTCTGCCTCAAAAAGAAGCCATCCCCATGATGGAAAACTGTACTATAAGGACAACTGCCATCTTAATGCTAAACATTTTCCCCCCTGCATTGTCATGAAACCTTTCACACTGCTGCTCTTTAACCTTGTTTTCCAATGAATTTCTGGAGAAAGGTCAAGCAAGGCCCTTGAACCCACGGTATTGGGAGAAGCACATTATGATTCAGTCTCCGGTCAGCGTCACACTTCTCTTGTCACCTGTGATAATGCTGTTTGCCCAAGACTTTTACAATGTAGATGGCCCCAGATATTCAAGCATAAGTTGCCTTTGTGTCCAAGGAGCTGCCCAGAAAGCAGGGGAGCAACATCTCTGTGGGACTGGGGAGATAGTAGTTCAAGCTACATTCCCAGTGGGGGCTGTGTCTCCCAGCCTGCCAGCAAACCTGGAAAAGACTGTCTAGGGGAAAACTCATAATTCTTAGTGGCAGCTTCCCAAACATAGCAGTTCTTATTGGGAACTTGCCTCTCCTCTCTGGAAGACACTGTGGATAGCCTAGTAAAGATAGGTATTCCCCCTTTATTACTGCACATCAAACCACAGTCCTCCTTTCTCACTGTGTTGCAGTAGCACAGACTGATTCTGAAGCCAAGATGACCTCCTGCTGCTTTCCCCAAAGAGCCTTCAAGTTCAAACAGACCAGCTAAACTCATTGTGAGAGTGTGATCAGAAGTGAAGAAAGGCTGAGACTGGCCTCAATGCCTGCAGCAGGTCCCAGGCAGGAGGCAGGTACAGGTACTACTGTGGCTGCCCAAGCAAGTCAGGGAACTGAAGACCCCATGGCAGCACAGAGCTACTGCACGTAAGATGGAAAATTTTTAACTGCTGTAGATGGGGCCCACAGGAAACTTTTGGGAAGTGTGTGCTGGGTCTAAGACAGGAACCAAGAAAGTCAGTGTTTAAAACATGCATTGACAATGAATTGCTTCATTACTTAGAGAAAAATTGAGAAGGGGGAAGGAGCAAAACTCAATCACATCAGGAAACAGGCAAATAATTGTCTGACGGATACACCACGTCTCCTGATTGCTGGTCTTGGACTTTGCTGCTGCTCAGCCATCAAGATAAGCCTCTCCTTCCAGGACACAGCAAGGTCTGCCCTACATTTAGGTATGGATCTAACACCCTGGCAAAGCAGCAAACAGGAATGTCTTGCATAGGGCTGCTTGCTGTCTCTGCTAGCGTCTCATTTTGCCCTGCTTTACTGTTTTGCTTTCTCTTCCAACACCTTCCTTTGTCCATACACTTTCAATTGAAGGAAAGTGCCACCCTTCAAATTGAAGAAAATTTTGGTCCATGAGCTGCTGAAGAAAGACACATGGATGTGTGAACTGCAGCCCCTCTCCTGCAGCACTTTGTACAGCAAGTGAACAGCCCGAGGCAGGAAGAGGCTTTCTGCATTTTGAAAGGCCAAGGTGAGAAGTCGTGCAGGGCAGAGCACCTGGAGAAATTGGACCTCGTGACCTGGACTCGCACATCCATGAGCAGAGACATGGGAAATGCTGCCTTTCTGGAGCTGGAGTGGGGAGGGGAGCGCTGGAAGCTGCAGGCAGGAAGAGACTGACTTAAGAAGAGCGAAGCAGGTAACGATCATGCAACTATTTATGGCTCTTTTTCCTTGCGACAACCGCAGCCTTATAAGGGCAAGAGCGCTCCACTCGGGGCAGAGCTGCGGAGGTGGAGCCTCCAGGGGCACTCCTGATGCTTGCTCCCAGGCTATCTGCCTGCACAAGCCGCTGACCTCCTTCCCGGGAAAAACCCTGGGAACCCTCGCTGAATCCAGCTGTTCAAATTTCAAATTACAAAACGCCTCGGCTCTCCTCCCCTTCTCCCTATACCTCCTACTAGCTGGAGCTGTGGTGAAACAGAAATGTCTGTATTTGTAATGTTGTGGGTATCTGGCAGCACTTGGTTGGAGAGCCCCCCGCAGCTGACGTGGGAAACCTATTCCCATCTGGTTGTGATAGTACTGAGAACCGGAAGAAAAAAGAAAGGAAAAACAAACAAGCCTCCCCTCGACCCCCCCAGTGTTGCTTGTTGTCCACTAGCGAGTGTGTGAAAGGCTGCAGCTGGCAAATCTGGTACACCAACTCTGTTGCGGATCCTTTTGCCTGTGGTTGTGGTTCGGAGCCCCCCAGTAACTCTGACTGAGCTTCCAGTATGTGTGTTGAGTTCTTACACGTTTCAACCCTGTCCCGTCCACCCCACTGAACTATGCTGGAAATGGGTTGCAAATAAAACTGAACATAAACATGCTAAAAATGTCACTGTCATCAGATAAGGTTGCTATGTACATAAAATTCCTAACACGAGTTCATTAGACCAAGGACATGAAAAGTTAAGTCACATGCATATGTTGGCTGGGATGGGGAGGAGGGTATGGTGAGCAGGGATTCAGCCTGCAGCTTTATTTTTTTTTGGCCTTCTAATAGCCTGTAGCCATCACCCTGGTGTGACTCAATTTCTTGCAATAGGAAGGGAAAAAGAAAAAAAAAAAAGTTACAGCACCCGCTTCCTTCTGTGAACACAGGTGTGATTTGGGAGGGAGCAGGAGGCAGGGTTAGCCATGTCACTTGCAAGTTGTGGAAGGCTGGCTTTCCCGAGGGCAAAGCACATGCTGACAAAGCCAGCCCTCAGCAGTCTGTACCAAAACCAGTCATATTGAGCACTGCAGGAGGCAGTTATCTGCATTGTAAGAGAGGAAACAGGCACCAAGAGCTTCCTCTATGATACACTTCTTGTAGCTGTGGCTACGTTCAGCTTGCAGAAACATGGGATTGCCTGGGCTAGGTGCTCCCACATGGACTTACCAGTCCTCAGACACTTAGGTTTGCAGAAGTGCCTGAATGCAATGACCTTCCTTATCACATATGGAGTTGTTACAGTTCTCAAGGCACATATTTTAAGAGAGGGGCAGGAGCTGTGCGAGAGATCTCAGCTGATGCCCCCCTCTCCCGAGCTTACCACAACTGCCACCCTTTGGCTGCTTGCAGGCTGGCTGTGGCTCAAGAAAGAGAAGCTGTGCACCCTTCGGCCCAGGATGAGCAATGTGGGTTAGATTAACCTGCAAAGGTGGAACATCACGTCCTCCTCAGCCTCACAAGAGTCAGGGTTGGAGCTTCATCGCGATGTGAAACCAGCACAAGTCTGAGCAGCCTGTGAAGGAGGGCTGTTCCCCTTCCTCCTCTGATATTCATACCACTGCTAGTGTCGTATGACAGCCAGCTGGAAACAACCTTGAAACTGAAGAAAGGCAGATGTTTCCAGTTTGATAATTTCTTTGATCCATTTGACTACCTGGTTTCTTCACAGGTGCTGAAAATGCACAGTTGTGGGAAGCCAAACACAAGCTGCTCAGAAACTATGAGGGAATGGAAGCTCAGGAGAGGCCAGAAAGCCTCTTTTCCAGAAATATCATGAATGAGTGGTGGTCCAGCCCCCTTGGTCAGCTTTGTGCTCCTCCCCAGAGTTGCTGCAGTTTGTTAGTGTCCCTCTTGCAAATGTAAAGGATCATCCTGAAGCAGCCTGAGGAATGGCCCATCTCTCCTTCTAGAGGAGAGCAGGTGTCTCTGCCCACTTGTAGAAGTTCAGGTCTTTGTGAGTGTGTTTATTGGGGTGTGCATGCACAGAACCAGCATCTGTCAGTACGTGTGCACAGTGCCACACAGGGAGGCTGTGCATCCGCCTCTCCGGTAAATAATGACTCAGAAGTTTAGGTCATAAAAATGGGTGCAAATCCACTCAAGTCCCTGGAGCCGTGGTTCCTGTGAGCAGAGCTATACTGCAGGTATGCTGGGTGAGTGCCATCTATATTGATTTCCAGGGACTGTGCACTGTCCTTCTACTTCAGCAGCTCCGCACTTTAGCAGGCACAGATTTTCCTTCCCATTGTCATTGGTGAAGATGTTTACAATCAGGTGTAAATCTGGTCAGGTAGCTTCTTGATTACTCACTTCTCAGCTATTACTCTGCTTCAGTAACCCTGAAGCTCAGGAGACAGGGTGTACCAGGCAGTAGCTAGGACTGGAAGATAACAGAAATCATGTTCTGCTCTGGTGAAGTTGCTGGAGGGCAGTGCATCACTGCTGTGATGTCATGAGCATGAGGCATGGCCTTTGGAGCATGAAAAAGAATACCCTTTACTCAGTGGGCCAACAGGTGATTTCAAAGGATGCAAGCAAAAAGGGAGAATTTAAAACTTTTGCCTGCTTGCTGTCCTGAGGATATGGTGGGTAAACTGATGTGTAACTGTGAATCAGCAGTGCCTTTTGCAATATCAGGATTGCGGTATGATGAGCAATCCCTCTGAAGTCTTTGTAAGCCTTGTTCCTGTGGTGCAGACGGACTGGGCAGGGTAGAGCCAACACTGGACCAGTGGCTGCCCCAAGCTATAGAGGTAGCAGCAGGAGAAAGCCCCAGGGTGCTTGTTCTCAGTTGGTCACATCCACTCCTCATTTTACTGCAAGAACTGCCATCAAGCTGCTGTCATAAAGAGTTTTGGTGCCGCAGCCCAGGATGCTTGGATGTCCGACACATAAGCACAAGGGGTGTTGAGTAAAGATCCAGTTTTACTTGGTGTTAAGGTCCAGGCTTAGAGCTGTGGTCTTACAAAGAAGAGGAGGCAAATCAAGGTAGTCTGCTATGGGGAACAGAGATGCAGATTTGGGTTGACACCAGGTGAGGTGCTCAGAGGTCTGACCCAGATCACAGTGAGGCAAAGTTTACTCCCTAGCTATAGGAAATTATTACAGAAATGCAATAAAACAAGGTTTTACTACAAGCCAAGGACAAGAATTACCAGCTGTTCATGTCACCCAGCTCCTTTATTCTGAAACAAACAATTTAGGGACTGCCTTACGTGGTACAAGGAAAAGGCATTCGGGTCAGGTTTGAAAACAGAGCTTGTTCCAGGAGTCAACCTCTGCTTTTGAGTCCCTTTCATAAATCCCAAAAGCAAGGCAGAGAGGTAAAATACAAACTCTGCTGATCTTCCCCATCAGTTCCACCTCTGGACCTACTGGTCCCAACTGGGATCCTTTGGGATGTGTTGAGATAAGAAGTGGTGTGTGCACCAACACTGCTGCTATCTCTAGGTTGGAGGGCCCAAAATACAGCCACCATAAGGCATGGGCCCTTGTCCACTGCCCAGGGCAGGATGGCAGTCCTGTTTAGCTCAGCAGCCTGGCATACCCCACCAGGCTTATCTGGTCGTGTGCCCTTCTCCCTCCCCAATTGTATCCCCAGGGCCAGGTTTTCCTGCTTCACCCCAAACACTTATTTTTCTTATTTTAAAACAAACAGAGTTGTGTCTGTTTTGATTTCTAGAAGAAGGTTAGAGGGAGGTCAGAGCTGACATCTGGGCTGGAGATAACATTCCTGTCTAATTAGCAAACCCTGGATAATGAGGGCCTTCCTGTCCCATCCCCTTGCCCTGGTGTGGGAGAGCAGAGAGCCAGTGGAGGCTGGGGCAGAAATGAGGCAGTAGAATACCCCATAAGGCAGCATTCCATTTTCTAGTGTCCCCAGACGAAGCTCATGGGCTGCTGATACGTGCCCATCGGAAATGGCTGGAGGCTGCCCCTCCTTCGTCTTTGCGTGGGGACACCATCTGCAGGCACTCAGCCTCTGCAGACTCTTCTTCCAAGGCATCGGCCATGTCTTTCCAGTGCCAATGGCGCTGCCAGTCCCCTCCAAACCTATTGCCTGGGGAGAGCTCATTTGCCCTTCCTGCGAAGCAGGGATTACGGATTTAAACACACAGGTGCTACCCGTGCTGCTGTGTGAGCGGCAAGAGAAGACACCAGGAGATATGATGTTGGTGGGAGACACAGATGAGATGCACAGCGAGGTCCCCAGAGCACAGCTCAGCTATCTGCTGCCCTCCCCTCAGCTTAGGGAGCTGTACATTGGCAGTTCCGTCCCTGCTCTCAGGAATCGGGTCATTTATCGGGGCAGCACAGCCTGCCAGGCTGACATGATGCAGCTGTTTGTGTGCAGCAGCACCACAAAGAGGAAACAGCCACGGCTGGAGTCAGCTTTGGCCGGGATGCTGGGCTGGGGGGGCAAAGGGCCAGAAGTGCTGGGGAGACCCAGTTCGTGAGAGCTCCTGCAATTTGTAGACATATTGCCCTGCGGCAGGACATGGAGGTGCAGAATAAAGCCTGACTCAGCTGGGAGAGAGGCTCCCTGACTGAATCACCTCGAGCTCTGCACCTTCCCTGCAGCTCCCCTGCTGTGGGCTGACTGTGCTTGCAAAACCCCACGAGATCAGGGGCACAGGCAAGCGAGGCGGGGGCTGAACCGCAGCCAGGCATTCTCCAGGTGAGATTAAAACAGCAGGAGTATCCGGTCCATGGAAAACCCCGGCTGACATCCCTCAGCAGAGCCGGTGACACACCAGGCTCTTGCCTTGTCAGCTCCATGGCAGGGGGATTTGCTGCCAGCAGCCTCAGATGCGTGTCCGCCCTCACCGGAAATGCCACAGCCTGTTGATTCCTTGGAGGGGACGTGACCATCATTCCTGACCTCAGTATAAAACCCCAGGGAGGGAAGGAAAAAAAGGAGGCAGGGAAACAAGGCTCGGGATGTGATACTGGCAGAGCTTAGCCATCATGACCCCGGCTGCAAGCTGGAGAAGATGAGGCTGGGAACCGTGCCCTTGGGTCAGTCATGTGCTGCTGGCCACCACGGGCTGGGCACAATGTCACAGGGAGGCACAGCATCGAGGGGGAGCAGCGGAACAGGGAGATGACAGCAGCCTAAGGAGTTTGCTTGCGGACGTGGCCACATGCTGCCAGCTTCCTAGCTGCAGGCTCCAGTGAGACCAGCAGTGACGGGTCCCTCATGTTCCCACATCCGTTCATCTCGAGGGTGCTGCCAGCTTCTGCCTTCCTGTGCAATGCCAGACAGATTAAGAAAACCTTAAATGTGCTTCCTCCTGAGAGTTGTCAACAAACTGAGAACAGAACTTGAGCCCAAGGCCAGGGAAAGGGCCCAGACAGGAACAAGGGGGTTGGTGTGCTGGGCACAGCTGGTGTGCACAGTTTAGCATTAAAAATGCAGTGGCAGGCATGACAGCAACAACCTTTAATATCGCCTGAGCTCTATGAAAAGTTAACCATGCTTCTGCCAGGATCTTATGGTGAAGCCCATGGGACTTGGCCTGGATGGGAAGTGGAAGCTGAATCTCCTCAGGTGGTGAGCTAAGCTGAAATAGCTAGGCTGAAGGATCAGCCCCTTGAGAGCAGACCTGGCAAGCAAGAAAGAAGAATGAGAGGGGTTTGTCTTGTAGCTTCCTGCCAAGAACTGGCATGGCTGTAAACACAAGTGCAGAACAATAAGGTCTGCTGTCCCAGCAGCTGCTAAAGCCGTCACCTGGGAAGCTTCCTGCAATCAGCCACTGGAAGGACAAAAAGGAGCTCCCAAATGCTTTCCTGCAATTTGTAGTATGTCTGATCTCTGCTCTGCTCAGTCTCTTATCATCCTCCCTTCCCCCAGAGCCCTGTCTCACGCTCCAACAAGAGGATGTGGTTATGAAGGCCAACCTCTGGTGAGGAGGAGCAGTCTCATTGTTCAGCCTTGCTTCTCCAAGCAGCAAGAAGTGCTTTTCTTTATGATTTCTGAGTCACCCTATAGCTTCTCCACAGAAAGTATTTCCCCTGGGCTGGTTCTGCAGGCACCGGGTGAACTTCCCTGGTGCCTCAGAGAGTTCCACAGCACTCTGCAGATCCTCTCTGCCTGCCACGTGTTACAGCTTCAGGGCTTACAGTGACCAGAGTTGACACAATACTGCCACCGGCTTCTTTTTCAGACCACTGCACCTTTCCAAGGCGTTAATCTCTGGGTCTGAACAGTGCCGTGCTGGATCTCTCCTCCCGGGTAAGTATTTTTAGAAAGTTTGAGCTCAGACCATGCAGTCACTCCTGAGCTATGCCAGGATGAAAAGAAAACAACCACTTCTGCCTGAACAATACCAGCGTGGAACAAAAAGCCACTGTAAGAGGGGTTTTTCGGCATCACTCAAAACTAGCCAAGCTTTGAAAGATGAAACTCGCAGTCAAAAAAAAAAAAAAAGGTTCCTGGTGAACAAGTGAACAGAAAGGGCTTTGACAGTTTACTTAAAAAAGCCAGATTAAAGCAAAATGATGTTATATAAATACATGGGCGTGCTGGAGCTTGCATGCAGTACAGCACTTCATCTCCATCCCTGCCACTGCCCTGGCCAGACCCAGGGCTGGGTTTGTCACCTGCTGCTGCCCGTGGCGTGGCCCCACCAGTAAAGCCACCGGCAAGGAATGGAGCCAAGTGGTCCCTGCGCCCGCGGCTACGGGTCCTGCAGGGAAAGAGTTATTGCCTCATGATGGAGCCAGAAAGCAACCTCGGGGGATGCAGATCCTCTCCTTCCTGAGGCCATGAATCAACGAGTGCAGAGCCGGGTGGGGAAAACACCCTCTCGCTGCCAGCTGTGTGAGACCGACATGGAGGAGCGGGAGCCAAGCGGGTGACCAGAGGTCACCATCTCTGGAAAACACCGAAATCTCTGGTGCATTTTGTACCCTCTGGATGACTTGAAGTCAATGTTTCTGAGGGCTCTCACTGAAAAATTTCCTGTTTTTCAGGAAATTGCTCAACCACTTGTCTTCTCCTAGGAGACATGATGCTAGGGTGCCTTTAGCAGCAGAGGATGAGAAGTGTGTAGTAGCTGAGAAGGGTACTGGGAGCTCAGCCTTCCCTTGGGTGGGAGAGCCAGCAGGCTGGCTCCTGTCCTCTTCTGTCAGCAGCTACAGCTGCTGGGGATATCTGTGAGACCCAGAAGCTCCCGGCACTCTCCACAACACACAACAAGAGTATGTGAGTGGATAAACACGTATATATATGTACAGGGACCTTACTTCACAGAGGCTGCACACCACGGAGGAACCCCATCAATTTTAGTGCATTTTTATTGTGATTATTTGGATTATGAGGGCCTAGGAAGTCAGTGTAAGCAGATGGGAAGTTGGGTGCTGCCCTGTTGCCTGCAGCTGCCAGCTGTCCTTCACCCACATGACATGAGCAGCTCCAGTGTCCCCCTCTATCAGGAACCCTTTGCCACCAGGAAGGCAGCCACAGGGTTTCTCCTCCCTCCATTCCCACTGGGCTGTGGGGTGACACATTTTCTCCCTAGAGGCCCCCGTTTTCCACCCATTTGGCTCCTCTGGGTGTAAGAAATTGGGGTTTCCCCTGCTGCTCCTGCCTCCATCCTTCCCCGAGTGGTAGAATGCATACTGATGAAAAAAGCAACCAGGCATGGCTCAGCACAGCAGCCCTATCTGACCCCACATCCAGCCTCTGGCTACCACTCATCCTGAGAGTTGCAATCTTTGGTTTTTGCCTGAAAAAGGTTTTAAGAGGAAAAGTGTTGCTGAAATTAGAGAGCTGCAGAGGCTGAGAAACCACAAAGCTCACAAGTACACCCCATGTCCTTGACAAGGGTGGCAGGATACCACACATGTGTGGTGATGGACATTGGCCTCGGTTTTGACGGTAAATGGGTTAATTTTCTTCCTAGTAGCCAGTACAGTGCTGTGTATTGGATTTGGTATGAGAATAATGTTGATAACACACCAGTGTCGTAGTTGTTGCTAAGTAGTACTTACTTTAAATCAATGACTTTTCAGATTGCTGTACTCTGACAGTGAAGAGCTGCACAAGACACCATGAGGGAGCATGGCCAGGACAGCTGATCTGAAATGGTCAAGGAGATATTCCATGTCATAGAACACCATGCCCAATATATAAACTGGGAAGTTACCTGGAAGGGGCCAATCACTGCTGAGGGATGGGCTGGGCATCAGTCAGTGTGTGGTGAGAAACTGGGTTGTGCATCCCTTGTTTCTCTGGGGTTTTTCTCTTTTTGTTGTTTCCCTTTTCATTACCAAGTATTGTTGTATTATTTATTTTATTTCCCTGTTCTTATCTCAACCCACAGGTTTTACCTTTTTTTAATCCTGGTTCTTCTCCCCATCCCACCAGGAGAGGGGTGAGCAAGTGGCTGCACGGTACTTAGTTGTCAGCTGGGGTTAAACCACAACTTGAGCTTGGGTGTGTTGCAGGGGCAGGTAAGTAGGATGGGACTGTGTAATAGGTGATCTAACTTGGTTTTAGTCTGGAAGTAAAGCCTATGGTAGTTTTTAATCTTATCTTTTTATTGCCTAGGATATTGCAGCTGTTACTCTTTAACTTGCGGGAAACTCACAGCAAGAACTTGCCACTATTCAGCAGCAGTTCTGAACAACACTGAGCTTAACGTTGCTAACAGCCTTGCAGAGCTGGAGAGTTTAATTGCTGATTCTGTCTGAATCCTGTAATTACTTGGATGGGGAAAACGAGGTGTGTGAGGGAAAGCTCAAAGTGATTAACAAACTGTTAGGGTAAACAGCCTGGCCAGGCTGGTGAAAGGCCCTGCCTAGGGCTGGTCAGTGTCCTGTTGACATGGAACTGGTCTTTGTTTTGTTCTCTGCACAGAAGGAATCATATTTGTTGACAAAGCAAAGGATTTACTGGCTGGGCAGGTGAGGTCAGACCTCACTGGAACCAAACTGTCCCCTTCAAAGGGCCACATATACACAGCCCTCTCTGTGCCGCAAGCCAGGCAACCTGAATTTTTCATCATCTACCAGCTCTTGAAGCTGGTCCTGGCATAGCACCTTTAGCAGAGAAGATCGCACAGATCTCCCTCCTTGGAGATATTCACTATGACCCAGAGCAGCTGAAGATTAACTTGGGAGTTCAGCAGGCAGGCGCAAACATCTTTGGGAAAGGAGCAGCTGTGTTAGGGCTTGATTCAAGTGTAAAGCCTACAGAAACAAATGGAAAACTTACGCTTGCCTGGAATCAGGCACCTTGGACAAGACTCTGAGGACAGAGTACCTGACTTTTGGGGGAATCTTGGTGTTAGGTTCAAAACACACACAGGGAGGAGAAGTGGGTTTAGCTGAGCTTTGCTCCCCCCGAGAAGGCAGTGACCCCCATGTCCTCTTACAACAGCAACAAGGAATATTAAGAGCTGAGAAAGCTACTGTAAAATATAGACAGGCTCGGGCAGGAGAAAGCAAATACTTAACAGATCAGAGTAGCACTGGATGTGCTTACCTCCAAAAGGGAAAACAAACTGCATCCTTCCTGGACTAAGCTTAGAGGAAACATTTTCCCAGCTGACATAGAAAAACAGCTACTGCTGAGGCATTACCCATTGCTTCAGCTCTCTTCAGTTGGGAAAGACCAATATCACATCCAGGTGGCATGAAAATTGCTTTTAACCACTATGTAAATACACTGCTTGTAGTGCTTCCCACTTGTACATCCTCTGTTATTCACACTGCTGTGGGAATACCTGAAGCCTCCCCAAGCCGATGGCAAACAGGGAACTGAATTATGAATCTGGCATCCTTGTGCTCTGAGTCCTGTCCTGTTGTGAAAACCTTGCAAAGCGCTCAGGGAATCTCAAACTGTTCCCAAAACTCTCCTCCTCCTGTCCACTTGTTACGATGTTCTGATGGATTCCCACAGGGCACCATGTACGTGGATCTTCAGCATTTATCTCAAAGAAACAGTTGTGGCTTTCATATAATGCACTCTGAAGTGTGCTGGCACTTTAATAGCTGAATGACACTTTAGCTCGGCTTTTCCTTAGAAGGAAGCGATAAAATAACTAATTTATACTGCCCCGTAATTACACAATGCAAAGTCACTGTGTTTTTTCCTGTTCTGTGGGATGGTAAGGCAAAAAAGTTGACTATTGTCGGGTATGTGACGCTGTTCCCCTACTTTTCCTGCTCATGCAGGAAAATGGAGAGCCTTTACTAGAAGTGTTTACCAAGCAGGAACACCGAAACTGCAGGGGAAATTGCCCATCCTGAAACACAGGGAGGACAGGAGCAGCATGGCTTCTGTGATCTCCAAAATAAAATGAAATGCCAGGTTTTATTGATCACAACTGACCGACAGTTCTTAACCAAATTACATCCAAGTGACATCACCTCTAGCAGCATGCCAGGGGTGAGATCAGCCCAGCCCGGATGGGGAGGCACCCATCTCAGGGGACCAGCACCACCTCGTGCTGCTGCCCAGGCCCCAGGGGTGACAGAAGCAGGTGGGAGCAGTGACACCAGCAGCACTGCACTGCCAGCAGGACTTGGATCACCACTCCCCTGGCTCCTTCAAAGGTCATAAATCGTCATTGCAAAGGTGCAGGAAAAAAATTTCCTCACTGCTCACAGCAACCTATGCCAGGGAGGTGAAATGGAACAGAGCCAAAGCAGATTTAAGAGTGACTGAAGGAATCAGAAGCTGTGGAGGAAAAAAAAAAGCAGCTTGTACGTGGTTATTAAGCACTTACAATGTTCTCATGCAGCTCAGATAAGCAAACTGGAATTAAACATTACAGTAGGCATCAGTGCTGGTGCTGTACTCTGCCTACAAGCACTCAGAAGCCAGGCTGGCTGGAAACAGGTGCATATGAGGAGGAGGAAGAGGAGGGAATGGCTGAAGGCTCTTGCAATAGGAGCACAAAACTGGCACGCATAGTCCAAAGGTCAGGGCAGTTGAAGTCAAGGCTGCCTTCTGGCAGGGCTCACCTGCGCGAGCAGACTTAACACACAAAAGGGAGAGGGAGGCTCTCAGGCTCCACAGGCAGGAAAGGAGTGAGAAAAGCATGGGGGGAGCAAGCACAGCTCAGGTTCCTTGTGCACAATGAGCAGCTGCTCCTCTGCATGTGAGAGGCAAGTTCTACCTCTGTTGCCCTGGATCCAGCAGAACACAAAGGGGGTCCTAGAAGTTGCAATGAAAGCCCTAAAAGTAATCTCCTACTTTGTTTTTCAGCACATTACCTTTTAGTAGGGATCAAGTCATAACCTGCACTCTCCCAACTCATCATCAGAAACCAGCCCCCTGTGCTGCTGATACTCCCTCTCCACCTCTCTGGACAGACAAGGGACTTCCCTGTGATTTCTAAGACTCAAGTTTTATTCTCCAGCCAGACAGCAGTGACCGATAAAGTTCTCTATTGCAAGCATACAAAAGGAGATCCATAAAATACTTCTCCATATTTTCTCTTATAAAATTATGATGGGAGCCCACGGATTTTTAGAGGAGTTGTACCCGTCCCTGCAACATAAGGACAGAGAAACAAAGAGACAAGTTTCACAGGCAAGGCAGAGGCATTCTCAGCTTTAAATGAACCCACCCAGGGCAGGTATGTACCATCATCTTGCAGGGAGCAGCTGCCCTCTGCTCTGGGCTATCAGATGTGAGGCAAAGAGAAAAACATTCCTCGTCTTAACTCAGCAGCAGCAGCTCTGCACGTCAGCTCTTGGCTGATAAACACAGGCTCCTAATTCCAGCCACATTCCCTATTTTGAGAATAAGCAGCCCTGCTCCTCAATGCCCTTTACAACTACTGCTCACGAGAAGGGGGGGAGGGAGGGAAGGGTTACGACACTGTCCGTCTCCTAAGATCACCAAACCAGAAGAAACCCCCAGGTTGTACAGGGCAGGGAGATGACCTGCCCTCAGCTCTCCCAGGTAAGGAATGCACAACATGGACATGTCCAGAGGAGAGGTACAGCCACCCTTTTACTTCAGGCTCCAATGAGTTTCTTGAGGAATGCCTCCAGCTGATCCTCATCCTTTATGCCCACAAACTTATCCACAACGTCTCCGTTCTTCATAGCCAGCACAGTTGGCACTGCTGACACCTGGGGGCAAGAGAAACAGGGAGACATAGGTGAGCAGAGGCTGTGGGGAGCCCAGCTGCACTGGGTTCCCAAATGGAACTCTACAGAAGTGGCTACAAGGCAGCTGAGCATACACTGCTCTAGAGTAAGATGTCCACTTGCCAAACAAGCCAGCTGAGCTCCACGTTCCTCCTTTCCCTGTGGCGTCATCTCTGTACTGACTTACAGCAAACTGCTAAGCAAAGGCTGAGCTGCTTTTTGAGTTTAAATTTTTAAAGACTAAACCAAAGCTAATATAAAAATGAGGCAAGGCTGTTCCCACATCTCCAGTACAAATTCCTCTTCTCCTCCCTTTTTGTTCTGTCGTAAGCGAACAAATCCGGGACACCACTCAGACATGATGACCTTTGGACATTTTGTAGCCACAGCAGCATCAGACTGGATCGATGTTCTCCAGACAAGACTGGAGGTGGAAGATGGTCCCCGCCCTATCACTGCACTGGTAGATTTCCTGCTCCATCATATCATGGTAATGACAATCCCCTCCAACCTATCTTTCCTTTTCCACTGCTGTTTTCAGTGGTTCATCTGGTCATACACTAATGGCCACTCACTGCAGATCCCTGATGATTAGGTAAGAAGTGAAAAAGTCCTTCTGACCAGAGCCAGCAGGCAGCTGTGCTGCTCTAGGCACTGCTTTTTTAGATCAGAACAAAGTTTTCTGGGAATTATCCAAGAGAACAGCGTTGGAAATGACAACACTCTCCAGGGACTTGCTGGTTGACTGGTGACAGCAGAGGCCCCAGGGACACTCTGAAGAATCAGAGTTTGGAGAGCTGCAGCACTAGAAGATCTGGTCACATTTCTGACCCTACAGCTTCAATGCCCTTATCTCTGCAAAGTCTCCCCATCAAAACACGTCCTGTCCTTATCTCACCCACTGACTCTCCTCTAGCCTGCGGGGCCTTCTCATGTGCATTGCCAGCCTTGCTGCCAACAAGAATCTGTAAATCCCTCCTCTAGAAACCCACTAGAGGGCTGGCTTTTCTCCCACTGGGAGCCTAATATGAAAGGGACATTTTGTCTTCTTCCCTTCCCACCCAGTCCCAGCCAGACTCTGCAGTCTGTTCTTCAGGGCTTTGCAGTCTCATGAAGTGAAGCGATGGGAGCGCCGGGGCTACTGCAACGCAGGATCTTCAGCTCCTCCTAGTGACTGGAGGGAGCACAGACACAGGGCTCGGGCCCCAGCGCTGGCGATGAACATCAACGTTTCCTTGTGGTTTTAGGGGCGAGAAAGGACAGTACCAGCATGGCACTCAACTGGTCACTCCCTTCCTGAGAAGGGCAAATCTCCACTGAGCCTCCCTCTACTTTCCACAGTGGGTTAATGCTGAGCAGAGTTGCGCCAGCTCCAACCAAAAGAAACAGCAACAGCAAGCATCGGGCCATTAGGGCCTGGGTGAGGAACAGGCCGATCTCGGGAAGCACCAAAGATGAGCAGCCAATGGGGCTGTTACTGGGCCCTGCGTGCCAACCAGAGCACCCACGAGCTTCACACAGCCTCAACCCCTCCGTCTCTTTCCCTCTTCGTGCTGGTGAGCAAACCCTGAGGAAGAGTGGAAGGTCTGTGCCTGGCGCTGCAGAGCCAGGCAAGAACCAGGGGCATGGAGCAACTTGCCTATGCTCAGAAAACATGATGCTTTTGTCAGCTTCCTTCCTGCCAGCTGCAGCAAGGGCAGCC
Organism: Empidonax traillii; assembly: GCF_003031625.1. Classification (NCBI taxonomy): domain Eukaryota; kingdom Metazoa; phylum Chordata; class Aves; order Passeriformes; family Tyrannidae; genus Empidonax; species Empidonax traillii. Next base: position 1,857,073 of record NW_020955248.1, on the reverse strand, counting down.
TGTTAACAGAGCATGCACTTTGTTTTGCTGGTTGAGAAGCAAATGTCATGGGAATTTTAGAATGCAAAGTTGAGGGCATTCTTTAATTTTTTTTCCCCCTTCTTTTTTTGGGTCCCATCTGCACTGAACCTAAACAAACTTTCTTCCTCCCTCAAGAGCATTTCTACATAAAAAGTCAGTCTGCTTTTGATCAGTGCTGACCACACAGATAAATAAACAAACATGGCCATCCAGGTTATTCCTGGCAACACCCGTACCACGGGAATTCTCTCCCATCTAAAACTGGGGCTTTCATACTAACTTGGATGCCACACAACAGAGCAGAGAGAAGGATTTCACCCAGGCCTACAAATGAGGTGGTAACACAGGATGGAGCTCCATTGATGAACGACCATCTCTGTACTCAGCAGCTCTTCTGAGCTGCCCAGCCACAGTGGCTGGAGAAGGGGCTGCCCTTTCCCAATGACCACACACAGAGGCAACTGGCCAAGGCAAGAGATGAATCTAAAGAATTTGAAGAGACTGAAGATAAACAAAAGCATTTCTTCTCCCTTTCTGCTCTCGAGGTGAGAGGTCAGAAGCAGGCCGGAGCAGTGGAGACAGGCCCCAACCAGAGATGAAAGGTGTTAGATAAAAGGAGGAGTCCCCAGAGAAAGAACTTTTGTCCTGGGCATAACTGGACGGGGAAGGGCACTGGGGACATTACTAGTGACAGGAACTGCATCCGTGCGTGCTTCGTGCTAAGCCAGGATGGCTGGGAGCCAAGGGCAGACAGCCACTTGTGCAGAGGAATGCACTAGCATTCCTTGGCTCTTCCAGGGGGTCTCCCCCTCATCCTGCCTCCCCCTGTGCCAAGGAGGCTGCTGACTAGGACACAGTGCAATCAGGCAGCAAGAGGGGGGCTGTATGTGTGCGTGGGCAAGGGAATAAACATGGATGGAAGGAGACTTCCTGGCAGCTAGTGAAGGAGTTGTGGGGGTGGCATGGACACTGAAAACCCCCAAAACAAAAACTTTCTCAGCCTGCAGACATCTGATCCCCAATGGAATGGCTTTAAAACAAATGTTTGCTGATCCCTTCTAAATACCACCTTTGGTTTTCCTGATCTCTCCCGAACACTATCTTTGGTCCCTCTTTGATCTTGACTTGGTGTCTTCCCATCAGCCCTTGCACTCACATATTTTTAACTGGCAACTTCACAGAAGACAAAGCAAAACCCAGCACATGCTCAGCACATGAACCAAACTTCTGCCTTGAAAAGGATGCCCCGAACTAGGAAGATCAAAGCAAAAATTCTTCCTTTACCCCTACCTGTTTGCAGCTATCCTACTCAGACACTGCCCAGGGATGGGGTTTTAGCCATGGGGATAATGGCCCAGTCAAGATATACACATCACCCTGAAAGCAGAGGAGGCAGCAATAATCCCCACGCTCTCTTACAACACGAAATCTTCATCATGTTTGTATATAAGGCTCCAGAATGAACTGGTAGAAGCTGACCCTTCCCTGCAGCCTCAATCCTGCCTGCCCCTCTCCCCCAGGGCTGCCAGACAGGCAGACCCTGCACACAAACACGTGCACACAGCGGACAGTGCAGCTGCTCACTCACCACCCTGTGGGAGAGCACATGCAGTGTGTCGTTAAACCTGCACAACTTGTGACTTTCAGCCTCTTTTCACAGACCTTTCTTCATATGCACACACCCTGCTTGCCATTTTCCACTCATCTGAGATTATCCTCTTGTAATCCCAGCTAATTCGATCTACTAGAAGGCTTGGAACAATACAAGACTTGAGCTAATATTCTCTTCTTTGCATGGCTGCTGCCACAGCCTCGCCTGCACCTGTTAGCATTTACACACTTTTTGACCACCATTAAAAACACCTCACCCTCTTCAACTCCTCACCAGGACCCTTCTGCTGTGCAGCCTATGCCAGCCCTGCTCAGGAGCCAGCAGCCAGCTTTCTTGGCCTGGGGAGTATCTGCCAATGCATGTCCACCACCAAGAACACCAGAGGCTCTTGTGCTCAGCCTGTGGGAGCTGCAAGTCATGACTGTGGGCACCAGCTGTGTGGACACGCCACCACAGCACAGGCAGAAACGTCTCCCTCAGGAAAGAGTGGGAGGGAACAAGCTGTTTCCACTTCCGTCTCCTTCTGGCTTGGCAGGGTGTGGGAATGGCATACAGCGTCTTCTCCAGGCTCAACAAAATGACAGCTTGCTCGGGAGATGGTTCACACTTTGCAGGGCAGTCTGAGGAGCTTCCTGAGCTATCTTCCACCCTGGAAGCAGGACTTCATCTGCAGAGGGGGAGCAGATCCATCTGTGTGACACTCAAGTGAAAATCAAGCACTTTCTTCCCAGTAAAACACAACAGCAGGATGCCCTGACTCCACAGACAGAGTTGTTGTTTACAAGGAGAGAAAACAGATGCGAGCACAGTCGCCAGAGCTTTTGTATTTTTTAAACTGCCTAATCACAGGAAAAAAATAACTAAATCATGTAAACCAAAAGCATTCTCCAGTTGTTCTTTTCCTTCCTGGGAGAGAGGCAGCACAGGGAACACATCCAGCAGTGGTGTTAACACATTAGTGTGAGCACCAAGGTCCCTCCTGTCAAGAGCAGGATGCCTACTCCTGTTGTTTATGTGTGTTTCCTGACCTGGCTTTTACCTGTCCAAACAAAATGCACGGTGTCTCCTTGTGCTGCAGCTTAAGGATAGGATGTTATGACCCAGCTAGAGATCCTGAACAAGGAAGGGAAACAGAGGATGGACCAGTGGCACAAAGAACCACTTTCAGTAACAGAGCAGATTGGGGCTTGTTACTTCTTGCCCTGCACTCGAGCAGCCCAGGCTCGCAGCGAAATGCCCCATGCGCTCCAGGCTCCTCAAGGCCAGGCAAGTGACAGATGCCTGCAAGTCCCAGAGGACACCTTTGTGCAGAATCAGAGGCGAGAATGCTGAGCATGACCAGCAGAGCTGGGAGAGCCAAGAAGCAAAATCCACCTACTAACAAGCAACCCAGTGGATCAGGAACCAGTAGGCACTGAGCTTCCCCTCCCCTCCAGTGCCGCTGCCGTGCAGGCACAGCTTTCCCCAGGGAGCGACCTTCTTGGCACTGCCAGCCAAAGAAACTCTGTGCTCTTCCGCCTCCTACCTCGTACTCGATAGCAAGGTCTGTGTGATCATCAATGTCCACCTTGGCCATCACCACCTTCCCCTCCTGCTTGGCCACCATCTTCTCTAACCTGGGACCCAGAATCTTGCAGGGACCACACCACCTGATGGAGCAAGAAAAGAGAGGGGACATTAGAGAAGGCAAGCACAGCAACAGCCATGGAGGATGTGCTGGTATGCCAGTGCTGCTCTATTCAGGAGCCAGCCTGGAAACAACATTCCTGAACCAAGGCTTTGAAAAACACTCCTCTCACAAAAGAGCTGCCAAAGGTGTTAAGGAAGCTTTGTGTTCAGCCTCCCAGAAGCCACTCTGGCAGTCACACTCAAACCACCTGAGCTGGGACCGAGGCCCCTTCACAGCTACACACCCCACACTCACACTCAGACCAGGTTTCCTTGCTGGCTCGTCCCCAGGTTTCCCATAGCAGTCTCAGACATCCCCATCCTTAAAATAATAATCTTTGTGTAATAACAAAGTAACAGCTGGAGCTGGTGCCTTTGAGGAGGAACCCTGAACAAGGGAATCCTTGGGCTTTTATCCCCTTACAGTCTAAGCCCAGTATAGTCAGCTCCTGCTGTGTTTCTGAGTGTCAGATCACCTGGCTGGGCCACATGTCCCCAAGCCATTTGTTGTGCAAAGGGTCAGCAGTTCACAGCCTCTTGCCTGGGGCTCCCACACAGAGCTCAACCTGCAGCTCCCTTGCAACTGCACCCCAGAGACACCTGCACTGAATGTATTCCTCAACAAAGGGTTCTTTCTGTGTGTGTGGTGGAGGGGCTGAGTGGAAGAAGAGGTCACCACACAGCATTTGCGGTGCTTTGGATGTCGTGCCGATCACACCGCAGCCTGCTCTGCCAGCCTTGCTGGTTCTCCTGCCCCTCTTCTTGTTCATCCCCATCGAGCTTTACGTCCATGTGCAGAGCTGTGATCCTGCCGCCCTACAGCAAGTGTTGCTGCCGAGCATCGGTCTTGCAGACCACACCCAAATCAGTTTATGCCAATCACCAAATCACAGATTTCCCCCCCGCACGCTCCCTGCAGGGTTTACAGAGACCCCCTTTAGCTGGAAAACGCGCATAGGCATTGCATCTGTTCAAAGGGGGACCACCTAAGCCAGACCCAGGTGCAGCAGTAGCAGGCTTTGTAGGGCCCTGGGTCCTCCCTGCATTCTCTAACTGCATCAGTTAGGATGCTATGAACTTCTGCAGTTCAAGCAAAACATGAGTTAAAGATCTAAGTACCCTTTTCTTTTAGAATTGAAGCTCTCGTGAACTTTGCTGCTCCTCAGCCCCCCTCTCTATCAAAGTTTCAGGCTTTCAGTTGTTTGTCCTCTCCTCCCTGGATGATCTCAACTAAAGTTCAACTTTGGTTTGCCAGCTTGGTCTGTTTAGAGCAGAAGTTTTTGGGCTGCTTCGTACTCTGTTTGCCCTCAGTCAGCCACCACAGGCTGACGTGACAGCACTGCAGGACTACGAAAACACATGAAAAAACAAAGATAATCAGTGTTGTTAACACAGTAGATAACATCTAGGAATATTTTTACTGGCAAGAGGATGACAACATTTTCACTGATGACAAATGCTGCTGTTGGTGTCACAGGGCTGTTATTAACCCAAAGGCATTTGCTGTCAGGAGCTTCAAGAGCATGCAGACTTAGGAAACCTGGAAAGACACAACGTGGCAGTGCTGGGGCAAAGCAAGTACAGAGCTCCTCCATGGCTGTTAACAACATTTAATGTTTCTAAGAGGACAAAGCTAAGTAGGGGAGAGATCAGAGTTTTTTCCCTGAGGTACCTTTTGCAGGATGATGCAATGCCGGGGGTGGGGTGACACCTGAGCACTTGGGAGGTGCAGCAAGGACACCCTGGGGAAAGCCTTCCCAGCACTGCTGTTTGACACCGCTGCAGAGCATAGCTGTGAGTGAAATCTTTATGGACTGAGCTCCATGGGCAGAAACACCTTGTAACACCAGACCCCACAGCCTGGGAAGCCCTCGGGCCTGCTCCTCCCTGGTGTGCTCGCAGTGCCACCGTGCCAGGAGACTCAGGGCACACCTGCACATGTGACGGCAGACGGGGAGGAACTTACTGTGCATGGAAATCCACCACCACGGGTTTGGGGCTGTTCACCACCCGGTCCTGGAAGTCGCTGCCATCCTGCACATTGAAGGTGCTCCTGCGGCCCGCCGAGGTGCCAAAGGCCCTGCAGGGGGGTGCCGGGGGGCCCCACGGGGTGAGGGACAGCAGCCGCCGCAGCGCCAGCCTCTGGGCCATCTGTGGGGACAGCGGGAGGATCGTGGGCTGGGGGGCACCCCATGGCTGGTCCCACTGCGGCAGCGCCCCGAGCCGAGAGCGCTCAGCAGGGCAGCCCCCAGGGAAGGAGGTGCCCGGGAGCGAACACTGATGGAAGATCACACGGGAGGGCTCCCCGCCCCCGTGCCCAGCCCGACACCCCCTACAGCTCCGGCACCACGGCCACGGGGCCTCCAGGCGCAGGGCCCCGCTCCCCCGAGTCCCCCCGCTACGGCCCGTGTCCTCCCACCCCCGGGGCAGCCCCCGCACCGCGGGGCTCCTCCAGCCGGGGCATCCCGGCAGCTCCTGCAGTGACAGGACCCCGGGACCCCCCGCCCAGTGGCGGAGGACAGTCCCAGCTGCGGGGGCCCCACTGCCCTCCCGACCCTGAGGAGAGGCCGCGCCATCCGGAGAGCCCCCCCCGCCCGGTCCCCCCGCACCTTCCCGGCCAGGAGGTGACCCGCGCCCAGCCGCACTTCCGCCCGCCGCCCCGCCCACCTGCGCGCTCATTGGCCGCAGCCGCCGGATGGCTGCGAAAACGAGACCACCGCCCCCTCAGCCGATTGGCCACCGCCCCAAGGGCCTGTCACCTCTGATTGGCCGCCATGCCCGTCCTTCAAGCTGCTTCGCTCCGCCCCGCAGGGGGCCTGCGGGGCAAACCCCGAGCGCTGATTGGCGGCGGAGCCCTCCAATGGGCGCCGCCCTCCGCACGTGCCCCATTCCCGGTCCCGTTCCCGGTCCCGTTCCCGCTCCCGGTGCGGCTCCTCCGCGGGGGCACCGGCCGGCGGCTCTCTGCAGGTCGGAGCTGGGCAAAGGACTTTCCTTGCAGTGCACAGCCCTGCCACCCCCCCAGACAGCCATTAACTCCCCTCCAGAACACACCCTGCGCCCGCGGGGGACACAAACCAGCATTCCTAACCACGGTGCCTGATGGAAAACAATTCAGAGCCAACGCTTCACCCCCTGCCACCTCCAGCACTGGGGGGAGCCCAACCAGAACAAGGCTGAGAGGGCAACACTCATTCAGCAGCACCCAAAGCACGAAGACTCGGATCCCGGCTCCCCAAGTCCAACTGGAAGCAAGTGCCAGCAAAACCACTGTGGTTTGAGTCACCAGATCCAACCCTGGGAGACATGCAGAGCATGCTGGAAGAGTTGGTAGGTGCTAGTTTTTTAGACTGTCACTTTTCTAAAGGAAATCACAATGTAAGGCAACATGTACACTGTGAATGTACAGATTCACATTCTCCAGTGGGAATTTGAGGATGGAAGAGGAAACGGCTGGAGAATGTGCATGCGTCTTGGTACAACAGGGATGTACTCTGTGTCAGCACACACAGGGAACAAATGAAACTGGCTCTTGGGGACAGCTGGTCAACCCGATTCAGCCCTTTTCTTCTCCTGGACAATTCCAAATTAAAAAGCCCATGGTGCCAAGACGACCATGGTAGTAGTAGCAAGTAGTAGCACCACCCAGGCAACTACAGGCCATGAGAGCCATTCCCAGTCTGGCCTTGGAGCTGGGGCAATGGGATGTAAAGCCCACAGAAAGATGCTGATTGATGCCACTGAGGTGATTGTTTCCCCTCTCCAGCTGCACACGAACAGGCGAGATCTTCCAGAAGCAGCAGCATTGCTAGCACAGCTCAGTACTCCCAAAGAGAGCATTTGTAATTTCCTTCACCTCTTCTGCTCCCCAGCCTCTCCAAGAAACTGGGGTTTTACAGAAACAGTAGCTGAATTCAAAGGACTGGGAGAGCTTAGGTACGTGTAAGGTACAGCCCCTTCCAGTCTGGAAGCACAAGTGTATATTTTTTGAGAAGCTAATGCGTTGGAAAACATGTGTGGAGGTAAACGCCTGTTCCCTCTCACCCTTCCTCTGTTTCCTAGAAATCACAGGTCATAAGGCCAAGCTCAAAACTGCACTCGCTTTTCAACTCCAGGATCATGGAAGCAGCCCACAAGGAGGAGACAGGCGAGGGCATGTGGCTGACAGGGGGAGCAGTAAAGTGCAGACAGCCTCCCAATCACTCCCTGTAGGATCTCAAGGTGACTGGAGTGGAATAAATTAGAAGGAACATTTTAACAACATCAAACTTTCTTGATGGGACGTAGTGCAAACAGCAGAAATATTAGTCATGCTTCATAAAAGACAAAGGGCTAACCTTCCAGGCTGCCTGGTGTGGGAGAAGAAAAACATGAGGACAGTGGAGCTGAACTCATTGTCAATCTCTGTGTCCCAGGCATTCCAGGCAAGCTGCTCACCCACTGTGGAAGGAAGGGTCCCTTGTAGTGCTCTCTGGGAAATGATAAATTATCTGACCTATATGGTAACTAAAAAACACCCCTCCCCCCTGAAGCTACACAACTGCCCTAACTCAAATGCAAGAAAAATACTGAAAGTTTGCCCGGAGTACCACTTCGGGACCCAATGCAGGAACAGATCTTCAAGTATACACAGGGTACAGCATCCAGAGACCAGAGAGGCTGCACCAGGCTCCACAGGGTGCAAGCAGGTCACCTCCAAAGCGGAATGTGACATTTTAAGTTTCCCAGGTGTTCCTGCACTCTCTTCTGTGACCTCTGTACGTTGCTGCAGTTACTGGTCAGTCAGATAAAAACAAACACCACCTTCAGGCAACTCTGAGCTCTGCAAGGACAACGCAGGAGCCTCAGCATCACTGGATTTTGGCCCGTTGTTCATCCTCCGAAAGATGTTGGTCCTCTTCGTAACAGCAAGATCTGAGCAGGTCTTTGGCAACTCACGATTAGGGGAAGGCATGGGGATGGAAAAAGGGCACAGGAAAAGGGCAGAATCCTGCTGTGGATCTCTGTTACAGTACTGAGACAACAGCACCTATAGGTTTCAGTGTAGAGCAAGAAAGGTTAAAGCTCATCCTTGGCATTGACGAGATGCTGCAACGGACGGACTGGAATCACTTGATCTCTCAGCAACTGGTCCCTTGACCTGTCGTGGCTGTCAGGGGGTCTGTCATCTGGAAAGTCTGTGAGGGTGTAATCTTGCAGCAGTCCAGCTTGCACCGCGTGGCGCCGGAGCCCCTCGCTGCCCATGAGCCCCTGCATCCTCACATATCCCTGCTGGCAGAAGGGGGGCAGCTTCTGACGGGTGAAGGCAAACAGGAAACAGGACTCTGCAGGGGAAAGGATCAAAAATCAGACTCAGCAGAGATACTCTGTAGGGAAAAATTCCCATAAACTATCAAGGACTCATTCAAAACAAAAGGCAGAGAGGATGAGGGAAGATGACGGGAGTTTCCCACCCAGGACCCTGCCCTGGGTGGCAGCACAGTAATCGAGTTAGTTCTGCAGAGCTCAGGAGATGCAGAGAGGGATCTCCAGTCTGCACTCTGGGAGAAAAAGGATCTGGATTTGAGGTTGTGTCCATCTGGCATCTTCTTTGTACCACAGGATTGCTTCCCTCTGTGTGCCATGTGAGCTTCCTGCAGGAGGTTCCCAGACCACTCTTCAGACCAGGAAGGGAGGGAGCAGAGGCTGTCTTCAGCTCTCACACCACAGCACTCTCATTTCCCATGGGAAAGCAATCCCGTCATCAATACATAAGATCTAGTACCCGATGGTACAAAGAAATGTTCAGATAATGGAGAAGGAAAGCAGCAGCTAGAAAAGGGATTGAACCCAACCTCATATACCTTTCCCTAAATCCTAGCATGCCTGGACCAGTCTCTTTCTAATGGAGAGCAAGAGCAAAAGCTCTTTGGGAACATACGCATACAGAATGGCACTTTTTACTGTCTGGGATTGTGTTGAGGAGGTGTGACTTGTTGAGGAGGATGGTGAGACAAGCAACTCACCACAGAAAGATCTCAGCTATCTGCAGAAGAGATCCCTCCTGTCGTTTGTCCCTCACATTCCTCCTCCTCCTCCTGCCACCTCAACCCTGCGTTCAAATTACCTGCAAAGAAACTGCGCAGGTCGGTGCTGAGGCAGTTCTCCAAGAAGCGCCTCAGTGGCAGGATGTGAGCATTTGGGGCTGTCCAGTCTGTCAGAAAGTCCTCCACAATGTGATGAATGGCATCTGGACGAGGGAGAGGCCACTCTGGGGGCCGGAGTTTCATCTCACGCTCTGCCAAGAGAACATTAAGGGAGTCTCTTAGAAACAAAATGGCATTAAAAAGAGCTTGGGGAATGGAAAGCAGCTGTGACAGCTGTTTCAGCTTTTGTCCTGACCTTTTAATCCCTACCTTGCTTTCATTTGCAATCCCCTCTGCTAGCTCTGTCCTCAACAGCCCTGCCACTGCACAGCTGCCCTCTGTCCCTGCTCGCAGCATTCCTGTCATTTCACTCCTGTTCCCCCTGGGCAGGGACTGCCAGACGGGCTAAGCTGTGTTTAATGCTGCTACACATCATGCTTATTTCTGTGCAAGGCAGGCTGGACCCTGACCTTAGGTTTCTGGAGATGAAGACTCAACACACTCATTTCCCAAGGAAATCTATTCTGAGTGTGTTTGCTTGCTGGATATAACACTCCTCTTCAAACCCCTTGCCTTTGGCTGCCTCTGTGGCTGTGTGACCTCTCAGACCTGGGCCGGCCACACAGAGTAGCTTTCTTTTGGCAGCAACACTGCCAAACAACAACAGCCCAGCCTCATCTGCCAGGCTCTGCAAAATACACACAGGGTGCCAGCCAAAGGGAAGCAGTGTTCTTTCTGGGAATGGGGAGACTTCCAGCATGCCTGTTTGTTCCTATTTTCAAGTGTGAGGTTTCTAGTACCACCCTGCTACCCCCTGTACTGACCGATGGAAACTTCTTGCCAACTGTCAGCTTCTTTTTCAGCTCACACAGTGGTGGGCGGGTGTCTCAGAGGATGGACATGAGGGAAATGGAGAAGGGGGAACAATGCCTTCAGGTCCCACCCCTCCTCTGGCTCTGAACTATCTTCATCCCTCTCTATTTTGATTCTATCACATAGCTAGCAGGAAAACTCACCTGTTGGAAGGCGTTTGTAATAGTAAATAACAGGGTGTAGAAAGTTGGACTGCCAGGCATGCTGTGCCTCTCCCACAGCACGGTTGTAGTAGAAGACATCCTTGTCAGCCCCAGAGAAATTCCTCCCATACTCCATGATGATGACAAAGAGCCCATTGGGAGCCTTTCTCCCAGTCTGCATTTCCAGTTCGGCCAGGACTCCAGTGGGGTACTCTTCCAGGTATTCAAATGCTGTGGCATTCCTGTGAATTACAACCACACCATCAGACAAAGCCAGCTGGGATCCAACCCACCCTCAGCTGGGTGAGGATAAGGGTAAAAAGCCATCAGATAGTAATTTTTTTTTTTCTGGTCATTACAGATCTGGGCTGGACTTGATGCAGAGCTTATGAAGGCTGCAGATACTGTTACAAGACTCCATTATTTTCCTGGATTATGGGACTCCTCTTTACATTAGCACTGCTCAAGAAAACTCTTTTCCTGGGGACAGTAAAAGAGTACTCCGTCACTGAGCCTGGAAGGAAGGAAGGTCAATTCTAACCCTTTAAGAAAGGGAATTAACTGGCAGAAGTAACTGCCACCACTTGTGGCAGTGGTACAGGTCTGGGGGGGCTGCCTACACGATGGTAACGTCCTTAGGCAGCAATTTCTGTGGTGGCACCATGGGAAGAAACGGTAAAGAAAAAGAATCGAAATGATGGAGTGCAGTGCTGGGAATAATTACTCACTCACTCTCTCAGCAGTATGATGTCAGCCAGGACACTGAACATCTGGTAGAGGCCTGAGGCCTCATTCACCCGCTTGATGATGGAATTGGTCAGCTGTGTAATAGGGTAGACTGTGGATGGCCAGGGGACACCATGGTGACGATTTTCCAATAGGCGATGGACTGCGCGAGCTAAGACATCGAGAGAAACAAAGACAGCTTAGTTAAAAATCCAATCTTACGGTTTTAAGAAATCCAATCGCTCTGCTGCGGCGCAGGACTCAATAAATAAGCTTTACAGCTCCTCTGCGCTCAGGATCTCCCACCCCAATCGCTGGTAACTGCAGTGGAGACGCCCTCTGAAAGCTGATGGGATGCTAAGTGGAGGGGGAGGGGATGGGGGGTCCTCAGGGATATTTCTTTACTTCTGAAAAGTCCTTTAATGATAAGGACGGGCAAACACATATAAAGAAGGAAATTTTCTCTACTGCCCACAGCTGCTGGGTTTTAACTCCACAGCACAGACCTCTCACCCACAGCCCGTCACGAGGCAGAGCATCTGGCAGGAAGAAATCTATTGTGTTACATAAATAACAAACAACAGGCAAGAGAGACACAAGACAAAACAAAGACAGACAACCAAAAACTTCAGATATGACCCCAAGTCACTTCTCCTCCACTTCAGATGATGCAGATGGAGCTGCAGCTTGACTGTGTTTTGTCATTGTTATTGCCAGAACAAGGCTAAGGGTGATCTCTTTCCAGCAGTAAGCTATGGACTGTTTGAAGGGAGGAACAATTTCCACCTCTGCCCTTTCTGTACACCCCAATTACTCACTTGTATACCGGAATCCATGGATGAAGCCCCCAGCAGATTTCCTGAAGTCAACAGAATGGCTAGCAGTGCCGAGAACGAAGAGTCCTCGAGTGCCTCTGGACTCATAATTGGGTTTGATCTGAGGATACTTTTTAATATTCCCTTTTCCTGGCATCATTCTAAGGGATCTGATGTGCAAAAGAGAAAAGCAGGCTGTCAGGAAGGATAAGGGTAGCAAAATAAAAAGGGTTTCTGATACACATTATATTGCAGCCACTTCAAGACTCTGCTTCATACCCCTGCTGCCCTCAGTGGGGTTTACTACTAAAATGAGGATCTTCAGAAGACAAGGATGCTCATTCCAAGGTAGCTCTGGGCAAGATCCAATTCCAGGCTTAGCCACTGACAGTGAATTCTGGAAGACTGAAATTAGCAGTATCATTTTCGACTGCAGATGCACCGAGATGGAGTGAAGGTTGCATCCTCAGGGAAATTTTTTTTCCTAGACAAAACCTTCCTGTAGCAATCTGCACCTGTACCATTCTCATTTCAAAAAAGCCCCAAAACATTGCTAGCCTCCTCCATGCGATCTGACAGGTCAGGATGTTAAGTTCTAAAGGCACAAGTTTTTCTGTGTCACTCAGGTCCCAGCACTACCATCTGCTCAGCCGTAGAGTCTGTCGGTCAGAGGGCAGCAACAAACACACTCCCACTGGGACACAGCCTTACTTGCAGGGTAAACAGAAGACTGTGCAGCACCAGGTAGCTCAGAGCACATGGAGGTCCAAACAATGCTGCCAGGAGAGGACCTGCCCTTCCTTTTCCTCTCTACTCAGGCCCTTCAGACTAAACACCTTCTTCCCTGGAGATCCTGGTTCTCCCTCACCTGTTATAGATGGAGAAGTCAAACTTCCAGCCCAGGCAGCGGATGATACGGTCATAAGGTGCCCGGGTGGCAAAATTGTCCAGTTCGTCCTGTGGGAGGGTGATGGAATCGATGCCTGCGCTGATGTTCCTGTTCTCCAGGTAGAACCGGAGTGTGATGTGCAACTTTCCTTTTTTGTCCTTGACAATAGCCAGATCTTCTAGGTCGCCCTCCAGAAGCCCATCCAGAGATTTCAGCTGGTAGGTGTCGAGCAGTCCATTGTTAATTGCTCTACAAAAAACAGGAGAACACAAGAAGGGCTAAAAGAAGGGAGTTTCTGTCTTAGCTGCTGAAAATGGGATCAATTGTCAGGCATCCCAACTCCTCTTCAGTGTAAAGGTTACCCCCATAGCCTCAGGGCTCACAGGAAAAGCACAGGTAACACAGCCCCGCTGCCCTTGCAGGATGTAGAGGATGTAGCCAACCTCTCAGCTTTCCCCTCTGATTGCAAGCAAAGAAACAACGTGAGAGCCAGCACTTTTCCAAAACATGTTTCTGTTTCACGCAGATCCCAAAAGGCTCTGATCAAGCTTCTGTGTTCAGCAACTGCAACCTGGATTGTTTTAAACCAAGGACCTACAGAAGGCCCCACGTTCCCCCTGTGCCTCCCAGGACCACAGCAGCACCACCCGCACAGTCCAGCCTGTCGCCTGGGAAAGAAGCGATTCTCTTTGTTTGTACTCCAGCTGCATCACTAGGAGGAACAGAAACGCTTTCCTACCTCAGATCCCCGACGTAGTGGGTGGCCCAGGAGAGGCGCACGCGGGACCGGCTCACCATGTGGATGAAGTTCGTGACCCCCAGAATGTTCTCCGCCGTCTCAAAGGCCGAGTTCCCTCGTCCCAAGATCAACACGGTCTGGCCAACAAAATCCTCCGGGTTGATGGACACAGTCTCGTAACCCTCAACATATTCCGAGCCAGGGAAGTTTACCACGTTGGGGACCCACGTCCCAGTGGCGACCAACAAAGAGCTGTAAAAACAGGGATAGCACCAGGGAATGCAGGAATTAGAGGAATGGGGCTCCATCTCAGCACTCCTTCCTCCTCCCACTGTGAAAGATGGATGTGATGTGGCCCCCGCAGTGATGCTAGACCAGAGGCACAGGTCATGGTTTCAAAAGAAACCTCTACCCAGTTTCACCTAATCACCTGCTCCTCTCTTCCCTCTCCTCAGGACAAGTAGGAATGTTCTTATAAATAGCAAATAGTGGATGCTGTACGTACACATCTTACTCCACTGTTCATGAACGCAAGTTCTACTCATATGTACTTACTGGAAATATATATAATGCTAAAGTTCCACAGGTTGGTTATATGCTGCATAAAAAATGACTCTGATTTAAAATTTGAGTTGCGTTTTAGTAGAGCAGGACAGAAGTAATTTTTAAGACAGACAGGAAATGCTTTCGATATTTTGAAATGTAACTCCCAGCCATAAAAACATGTTAGGAAAATCACTAATTGTTAACACCAAAAATGAGTACAGCAATCTTTTTATATCTCTCCGTAAGAGCTTTTGCTTGATTCTTGGGGAAATGTTTGTGACTTAGATGGAAACGCCAGGCAGCTGAGGCGAGCGGTACTGTCTGCTGTCCCAGCCTTGATTACACAGCTCCCAAAAAGCAACTTGCTTGCGGTACGTGGGTGTCCAGGATTGCCTTCTGTCCCCTCTGAGCCTGCCAGCAGCGCACCGGCAAGTGACAGCCAGCACGACCTGCTGTCGTAGAGCTGAGGTTCTCAGGAGAGGTGGGAAATACACTCCGTATGTTCACACGAGCAACTTTTAGGTTTTTAGGAACGTAGCTCAGTGACAGTACGGGATACACACGCGTAAATATGACAAGGGGAATTCAGGGACCAGCAGGGTTGAGGGTTATTTCTCATAATTTCCCACTTTCCTCTTGTTCCCCTCTGTATTCCAGCTCTGTCAGCCCAGGGCTCAACTTGGCTAGAGCACAGTTTGGAGCTGAGACCTGGGATTGAGGTGTCACTGCACTGACTCACTCTCATTTTCAGTAAGTGAAGTGCTGGCTACAAGTACAACCGTGTTATTTTTTTCACGGACAGCAATTATCTAGTAATAAAACAGTAGTGATTTCAAGCTTAGGTATCAAGGATGGACCCTGCCATGATGGCCATTGCACCAGTTGATGTCTGCCCTGCCCTCAGCTGCTTAAGGCAAAAAGCATTGCTCATGAAAGGCAATGTCTTCCCAGGAGCAGTTATTCCACTCATTCAACCACTGATCCCCACAAAAGGTTTTTCCCCTGTGGTGGTGGTTAAGGCTCTAGGAGGCTGTGAAATCACCATCACTGGAGACACTCATGCCTCAACAGGGCAAGGCTCTGAGCAACCCAACAAAGTGGCCTTTCTGGGTCTCTTCCAATTCAACTTATCCTGTGATTCTGTGACCTCGAAGATGACCATGTAGAGCCACATGGCAAGCCACAGGTTTGCCCGTTACCTGCACTTGTAGTTCTTCCTGTCCTGGTCAGTCAGGAGAAAGTAGTGGCCATTCCAGGCCTGCCCGTTTCTCTCCAGCGTCACATGGATAATGGCCGTGTTGTACTGAACCCGCAGCTCCAGCAGGGACGCAAAGTCCTCCAGGTAACGCACCATCGTGTCAGCGTGGGGGAAGAAGTCACGTGAGTAGTGTCGGAAAAGCAGCCGCCTGTCATGGCTGAGGAGCGAATTCCAGTCGTGGCGGAGGTTGAACTCACTGTTGGATTTGCCCGTGTACTGCTTATTGATGCTGATGAGCTTGCGGTGGCGAGGGTAGAGGGCGAAGAAGCTGCCAGGCGCGTGGCTCCGCTCAAAGACGATGTAGTCCCGCCTGGCTTGCTGGAGGAAATAGGCCACCTGCAGGCCCGCAGGGCCAGCCCCGATGACGCAGTAGTCATGGTAGAGGAAAGCGGTGCCACTCACCGCACACAGGGCCAGCCCCAGGAACATCCCGCAGACCAGTGTGGCCATGGCGGAGCTGGCGCTGCCGCCCCTGCGGGGGAGAGCACCAGGGAAGTGTCACCTTGGGGACTACAGCCTCCATGCAAGAGACACCTGACCCCACTAGTGCCCACCTGCCCCTGCCCAGAGACTCCTGCCCCGCCAGTGCCCACCTGCCCCTGCCCAGGCCCGGCCGCCATGATGCCCCAGTCAGGGCAGGGGTGCTGGGGCGGGGCCCTGGTCCCTGCCAGCCAATAGCAAAAGGGGCCCCGGGTCCCCCAGCCAATGGGCGCGCAGCGCCCCCGGCGGCAGCGCACAGGTGGGAAGGTGGGGCAGCACCTGTGGATTAATGGCCGCGAGCGCCTCTGCGCACCAACATCCAATGGGAGAGGGCGGCCCAAGCCCACCAGCCAATGAGCGGCGGGGCGCCCCGCGCTGCCCTCGCTGCCCCGCCAATACGGTCCGGCCCCGGTGCCCCCGCCCCCGGCGATGGCGCGCGAGGCGCACGTGACGCGCGGGGCCGCCGCCGGCCGCGCGGACCCGTCCGGCTCGCGGCCGCACCTGCACCACGGAGCCCCCGCCGCTCCGCTCCTCCCGCTCCGGGCTCCTCCCGCTCCGCTCCGCTCCCTCCTCCCTCCCGCGCCGCCCGGGGCGGGGCGGGGCGGGCAGGGCGCTGCCTCCCGCGCGCTGCGGGGGCGAGTGAAGGGGGTGGCGCGCGCCTCGCGCACCACGTGACGTGGCAGCCGCCGCTTCCCGCCGGCAGCACCGCCGCGCGCGCACCACGTGTCCGGGGGCGGGCCGCGCTTAAAGGGGCAGCGCGGGAAGGGGGGCCGGGACGGGGGCACCCGATCCGGGCACGCGCACACGGGCACACACACACACACACACACACACACACGGGCACACACACACGGGCACACACACACGGGCACACACGGGCACAGAGCACCGCGTCACTTCGCAAAATCAACTTTATTCCGATTTCCCCCCCGCTTATCATCGATGTGCAGCCACTGCCCGCCCGCAGGGACGGGGCTGCCTGTTGCTGCCACCCCTCGGTGCTGGCTGCAGGGTTCAGCTCTCTTCCTCTGAAACAGAAGAGAAACAGTAGTGAAACGACCCAAAAACCCAGAATAAACCATGTCTGTCAAGGAAATGCCACAAGGAAGATGAAAAACCAATGCTGACACTTCAGGGAGATTTATCACCCCTCCGACTGCCTGTGCCTCCCTCCCTCCCACCCCCCATCTTCCCAACAAACCTGCCCATCAGCCAAGACCACACACACGTCATCTGGAATTACACGATGTACATTCCTGAGTAAATTACGCAGAGACCTAACTAACATTTCCATAATAAAATCCAGAGTGGCCACGCCACGTTTTCAGCCTAAGAAGAAGCTGGGAGCTATTTTTCCCGTCACAAAAGCAGGAGCTCCAGAATAAATGGTTTCCCACTGTCTGAACAGAGCACATAGACAACTTGTATCAGGGATCACAGATGGTTTTAGGCAGTGAAGCAAAACCAGCTGTCGTCCACAGGGTACTACCAATCCTCCAAAACTCCCATCCTGACTAGCCAGTGATTGCTCAGCTTCAACAGCCACTTCAGGAAAGCCTTCGCTGAGTTACCTCAATTGTGCTCCATCACCACGCGTTTTAAATGTGTCATCTGATAGTCACTGCCATTTCTAAAACTGTAGTAAAAAAATTTCCCAGTGCAACAGAAATCAGCACCCACTCACTCCTGCAAATCTTGGGGCCACTGAATGAAGGCCTTGGCAGGATTCGTTTTTCCAGTCAGTGCTCTGGATCTGGGACCTCTCCTCCCTAGCCCTGTTAACTCAGTCCTCATTAAGCATCTGTACAGAAGCACAACATCTGCATTTCCAACTCTGCTGTTTTTGCTTCCAACTGAGTACTCCCAATGTCACCCACGCCTTTCCAGCTGAGTCCCATCCTTGGGACCACATGTTCTTCAGCCTCGCTCCTGTCCTGCCATTACTCAGATCTCACTCTCTGGCTCTGGTCTTTACCACAGGTCACCCCTTTTCATCCAGACCAGTACATCACTTAGAAGCATAAATCCCCAAATATGCTACAAACCTTCCTCTTCCTCTTCTTCCTCTTCATCCTCCTCATCTTCATCAGAGCTGAAGGTGCCATCAGGCAAACTGTAGATGCGGATCACCTGCTTGTTGGGGTCCTTGAGGATGAGGTACTTCCCCTCATCCAGCTTCATGCAGATGTCAATGACACATCGCAGGATGCCCCAGGCGTTCTCTATGCTCAGATTAATCTGGCTGGCAAACTCATTTGGCTTGAACTGCTGCGTGCCCAGGATCACATGGCGGGAAGAGTCCTTCACGTGGTAACGGGATACGTACCTAGGCAGGGCAAGAAGAAACCAGAGGGGTATCAGGAAATAAGGCTCAGACAGCAGAAGAATGCCAGCAAGAAAAGCACTGTGATCATCTTAGTTTTGTTTTCTGGGCTGAGAAATCCTAATACTCCAACACTGAAAGTTAAGAGGATCTTCTGGCTACAAACTGTCAATCAGTAATGCACCTGGAAATCCCCAAATCGGATGGAGTGGTACAAAAGATACAGAAGAATTAGTCGAACAGATAAAAGGTAAGCAATAGCATGATTAGCTGGGACTTTGGAATTAAGCACATGCAAAAGTATCAGTCCTGTGTCTGAGGGTGTAACCTAGGATTGCAGAACCACTAGAAGAGAGTTAGTAGATACCTCCCGTTCATTACCCACAGCGCGGACTCAAATGATTTTAGGCTGAGAGTTCAAAAGGGGCTGTGGCCATACCCTCCCCCCACCACCCAATTTCTCAGTAACAGGGCACTGAGGAGGATCTCAGTCAGATTCCTGACAGGCAGCACACTCACTGCGGTAATTTTCCTTGCTGGTGACCTCAGCAAACAGGCTGAGAGCCACTGAGGCCACCTGCCCCTCACATGTGTGGGGTCTCACAAGGTCAGTCACAGCAGGGGCACATCAGCCTGATGCTGATGGGAAGCAGTTCACACCAAGGCTGGTGTGCTCATCACAAGCTTTCCCTTCTTGGCCACCCAAGTGTTTGGTTTTTTATGATTACTCATTTTATCAATGCTTCACATATATATACTGGGTTTAATCATGGAAAATGCACCTGGAAGAACTTACCCAAGTTTAAGATACTCAGATCCAGCCAGTAGTGCACAGCATGTCCAGCGGGCTAATTTGTAGCTGTTATTTTTCAGCTCCGTGGCAATCACAGCTCCTCTCTGGGAGTCCAGCTTCTGGCGCCAGTCTACTCCATTGCAATACTGAGGAGAATCAAAACTAGGGTCAGCCTGACAAGCCAGCAGCAGCCACCTCTTCAGCCATCTTGTCATCAGGAAGCTGCTTTCAGCTACCTCGGTGTACCCTCAGGGTGCACTGTATGAGGGAATGTGAACTGCAGCCTATAGGGAAAGCCCTTGCACTGGAAAAGGAGAAACACAAAAAGCTGGGATTGCCCAACATATGTGGCACTGGTTAGAAACGGTAGTTTGTCAGAGAAGAATTCATGAGGGAAACATGGGAACACACTGGCCACTGTGCTAAACACCTGGAGACAAGAGGGTTCAAACTAGCTACATCTTATCTGGGAGAGAATGCCATCAGCACTGCTTGTCCACCAAAGTTATACTCCTTTGATAGAATGTAACACCCGGGGCACACCGCCAGATGTTCGTCTTATCTTCTCTGCTGTACCTGGCATGTCAGGCAGCAGTGAAGCAGTTAGAGCTAGCTTTGGAATCCCATTCCTCCTCACCCTGGAATCCCACTCGTTCAGTGTTTTGATGTTGATGAATGACACTTCTCCATTAGCTCCTGTCATCACTCCATCATGTTCACAGCGGACAATGAGATCTATATCATCTCCCAGCTTCCACCTTCGGTACCTGCCAAGAAACAATCCAGCTGATTATTTCTGACCTTTGATCTCTTCCAGATCCATGCAAGCACTCAGCAAAATCTTTTCCTCCTCTACCTGTTCACTCAGAAGTTAACCATGAATCCCTCTCAAGGTAAAGCTCCTATCAGTAACACTCCTAATTTGTTTTGCCTTCATATCACAAAGACATCCTGCCTCCTTGCCAAACCTGGGCTTCAGAGTGGTATCAACATACCTGTATGCAACAGAGGCTACTTCGTTTTTATCCATGTCATCCTCCACAAAGGGGTTTGGGTTAGGAAACTTGTATTTCTCCTTTCCCTGCAGATGAAAACAAAGGGCATGTTAGGAGAAAAAGCCTGAGACAGCTCGCCCCTACCGGAAAAATATTCTTTTATGGCAACAGTAGCTGATTTCCCTTATGTAGAAAAACACCAAAACATAAAACAGCTGATGAGAAGCCTCATGTTCATGTTAGTCACAATGCTATAAGCAGAACTTGTACTGGTACTTCAGGTTCAGTAAGTGTACTCAGAAGCCTGGCTGCATCACCAAGGGGAGTGAGATGGTCTCTCTGTGAAATATAAGGATGAAAACTTTTCTACAACAAATTCACACTGCTCACCAGAAGCAATCCCACCTCCTTCAAAACGGAAAGAACACCAGTGTAACATAACTGTCAATTAAAATCCTTCTGTGCTGCATTAAAGCAGCCTTAATGAAGTCTCAAGACTCTCTGAAACACAGGCCCTACTATTCAGCACTGCTCCACCTTACCATCCTCAGACACTGCTGGGAGAAGTTATGATTGATGTAGGTAGCTTCCATGGCAAGGTTGCGTGGAGAATTAAAGGAGTTGCCCTCCTCCTGTGGTGGTTCATTGGCTGTTTCACTCACTGTTAGGAGGTCTGGGAAGAAAACCAGACACAAGCGGTTATACTTGGGGGAGTAACTACGTCAGCTTCAGTGAGTCGCAGCCCCACACTGGAGCAGATCAATACTCAAGTTCCCCCCGCAGCTATGTGGTGTACTGCAGTAATCAGGTTGTTCAGTGGTCTCAGTCTGGACACCGAGACAAAGAACAAAGTCAAGTAAGCATAAAGAAAATTAGACCCTTTAGCTACTGCAACAGAAATTTCTTTCAGGACTTTTCCTCACCAAAATCTGAGTTGTCCCTCTTGTCAAAGAAAAGCTTGGATCCAACTCTCTGGACAATGATGTCCCAGGAATAGACAGAGCGAGTGCAGCTCATCAGCGTGGCCAGGATGGCGTCTGTGGCAAACACATTCCCTTGCGTCTTGGCCAGCTATGGATGGATATAAGAGGAGGAGAAAACTGTGTTTCAGCAATAAGAACAGATACCCCTTCCCTAGCCAGGATGAGAAGTGCTAGCAAATCAGATCACTGATTTCTTCTCCCATTCTGAGGAAGCTGGACCAGTAAGTACCTGTTCTCTTATGATTATTTATTTTATAAGTGCTTCACATATATATATACTGGGTTTAATAACGGAAAATGCACCTGGAAGAACTTACCCAAGTTCAGGATACTCTGATCCAGCCAGATCCACCATTAGACAAAGCAAGAGGTACTACCCAGCAATCCTGGCCCACCCTCATCCTCACAAGGGGAAAGCAAGAAACCACTATGAAATGTATGTTGGAAAATGCATGGTTCTTTATTGCCAGTGAAGTGACAAGAGAGAAATCTCTGAGCCTTCCTCACCTTCAAAAGCAGAACCCTCAAGAATCAGGTCTCTGACATAATATTTCCTTCCCAACAAGTACCAGCCTGCCTGCCCTCCCAGAATTATAGCTTTTCCTTGGCCAGTGTTCCTAACTTTGCATTAATCTAGCTCTGCCTCAGACCTAAGAAAAATAATGATACCAACTAACGCTTCTTTACTTTTACCCTTCAGTTTGACAGTGACAGCTGGTCTCCAACAACAGCACACACTGGGCAACACGCTGCTGGGTTTTACAAACCAGCAAACATACCTTTCGGATAACTGGATCGTCCGTAGTGGTGACAGTATGGAAGATGCGCTTAATGCTCCTCAGGAGCTTCTCATTCCTTGTTGTAATGCGGTCAAAGGCTTTGTCATAGTACTCCAGGGCTCCACAGCACTCTCTGCAGAGGCAAGAGAACCATCTTGACACCCCTCCTAGGGACACCACTACCCATGAACCACACAGGACTGAAGAGC
>NW_020955248.1:1831337-1834076 GCF_003031625.1 Empidonax traillii | reverse complement strand
CAAACATACCTTTCGGATAACTGGATCGTCCGTAGTGGTGACAGTATGGAAGATGCGCTTAATGCTCCTCAGGAGCTTCTCATTCCTTGTTGTAATGCGGTCAAAGGCTTTGTCATAGTACTCCAGGGCTCCACAGCACTCTCTGCAGAGGCAAGAGAACCATCTTGACACCCCTCCTAGGGACACCACCACCCATGAACCACACAGGACTGAAGAGCCTGTTGGGTGTTCTGTTACCTCCCTTTGCTTTGGGTACCTCAATGAGAACATTGAGACCAGGCCAAGAGACCCTTGCCCTCCTGCTTTCCAAAAATCTGGTCACGTCAGGAAGCAAGCAAATGGCTGTTTTAGGAACTCACATGTCCTGTGGCTCTGACACCTCCAGGTAGCGCATTTTCATCAGCCTAGGGAAATCCATCTCCTCCTTCACCTCCCAGTCACTGCGAACTTCAACAGAGGAGTCACGAGGTTTCTGCTGTGCGGCCAGAGGTAGCACAGATAGAGAGAGAAATGGAGAGACAGCACATCAGGATTTGTGCAAGAGGAGCTGCCCCACAAGTGCAGCCAATAAAACCAGACCATCACAGGTGGCACAAAGTTTGTCAGTTTACCTGTGATTTTTGGTCCCATTTCTGCCTCACTCCAAACTGTTTTTGAAACTTCTTTTGTAGGCGCAAACGATCTCTAAAATGACAAATGTGAGAAAAGCCATGAAGAGAAGTTCTCTATTCCTATATGCCACAACCATTCCTCCACTTCCAAACTGCCACCTGAGGAGCAGTGCTCTCAGGCACCGAGCCGCTGAAACATTTGCTGAGCCATCTGTTGATCAAGATGCCTGAGGCATTAAAAAGCCTGTTCTTTGCTAAGAAGCACTTTACATAGTTTTGTATCTAAAGACTGCAACGCAGTTTTAGGAAAAGATATTCTCTGTTTGGAACACTATGTTTACTTTCTAAACATGATTCAAAAATTCTCCTAAATTCTTAGATAGCTGTTTGAAATCCAGTTGTAAGTACTGCTGACACCAGCAGAACATTGGACTTGGAATATCCTGAAATTTTCCTCTGCTGACTGTTTGCTCAGCAGGTTCTGTTACAGTAAGTTTGCAAATTTACCAACAGTACGTTCATGCATTCCAGCCAAAGGCTGGTACACTCGTCTCTGCAACCTCACCTCTCCTTCTGCTTGGCACTCTTTGGCAGCGTCTGCATGCTGAACTGCAGCATGTTCCGACGGTCCTTGTCTCTCCGAAGATTCCTCTGTGGAAATGATGGAGAAAAAAAAAAAAGGGACATTTTACTTGTGAAATAATTCTGTGCTGCTGAAGGTCTCCTCCGAGCCTGTCTCTGAGAACACGTTACCTGTGCAAAGCGCATGCGGTTCCTCTGGTACGCAGTTTTCTGCGTCCGTGCTGTGTCCACCAGCTGGAAGCTGGTCTCATCCTCCTCGTGGAAATAGGCATATTGGCTGCCGCCACCAAACTGCGAGGAGTACTTGTCTGGAAACAAAACAGAGCATCTCAACATCAAGCTTCCAAGAAAAAACCCTGATACTTCGCCCCTTTCTCTCCCAGCTGCCTTCACCTAAGCCTGATGCCTCAGCTGGGTCTCTTGCCTTACACCCATGTGTTTCCCCCCCCCCACAAGCCTCCCTTAGGAGCCCTGTCAGCAGTCAGTACAAAAATCCAGAGAAAGCCCCAAGGACAGGGAGAGCCCCGCAGAGCTCTCCCAGGGTGAAGCACACTTCCTAAATTAAGACGCCTGTCCTGCTGACGTGTGCACGTAATCACAGGGCGGGTGTGAGACATGAAAGCAGGAACGACGCTTTAAGAGAACTTTGTAGAAAATAAACCACAGCAGCAGCCACCAGACAACACGTACTCGTGTATCTCTTATCCTGATACGTGGCTCCTGTCCAATCAGCCACCTAAAGACAAGCAGAAACAGTCAAAGTAAGTGAGTGCTGACATAACATTTTCCCCCAACTCTAACTCTGTACATGCAGGACTTCAAGCAGCAGAACCAGTGCTTTCCAGAACTAATCCTTCTGACTCCCACCTTTGCTTGCCAGCACTGCCAGCTGTTCACAGCCATGCCCTGGCACTGAAAAGAGTGCCAGAGGAGCAGCTGTGGTGACAAGCAGCGAACACCAGCGGCAGCATGCAGGGGTGGGAGGCCAGAGGGCACACAGAGCTGCGGCCCAGCACGGCCGAGGTACCTTGCCCAGGCGGTCCCCTTTGCTGAAGGGCTGGTAGGGCATGTCCTTGAACTGCTCGGGCACAGCACACGGGCCCCATCCGGAGGGGTTGTCCTGGATCACGGGTGTCACAAACTTAGCCATTTTTTTAGTCTTCTGGAAGGAAGAAAGAGTAAAAAACCCCCCAAACCTCTCAGCAGCCGCACGGCGAGGCACCGAGGCCCGCGGCCTTACCCCGGCACAGGCCGCGGCGATCGGAGGGCGCCTCTGGCGGCGGTGCCCGGGGGGGGGCCGGGGGTGCCGGTGGGCGCTGCGAGGGCCGGGGCGGGGCCGCGGCCCCACCGGAACCAGCGGCAGGGCGGGGCCGGGGGGTCCCGGTACACGCGGGCGGGTGTCGGCGGGGCAGAAGACCGGCCCCGGAGCGGCCCCGGCGCCCCCCTCACCTGCGCGGCCCCGTCTCGGCCCCGATGGCGGCGGATCCAGCGGCGGACCCGGGAGCGGCGGGCGGGGAAAGGGCCGCGCGCAGCCCCGGCGCGCACT
>NW_020955248.1:1828532-1831316 GCF_003031625.1 Empidonax traillii | reverse complement strand
CAAACATACCTTTCGGATAACTGGATCGTCCGTAGTGGTGACAGTATGGAAGATGCGCTTAATGCTCCTCAGGAGCTTCTCATTCCTTGTTGTAATGCGGTCAAAGGCTTTGTCATAGTACTCCAGGGCTCCACAGCACTCTCTGCAGAGGCAAGAGAACCATCTTGACACCCCTCCTAGGGACACCACTACCCATGAACCACACAGGACTGAAGAGCCTGTTGGGTGTTCTGTTACCTCCCTTTGCTTTGGGTACCTCAATGAGAACATTGAGACCAGGCCAAGAGACCCTTGCCCTTCTGCTTTTCAAAAATCTGGTCACGTCAGGAAGCAAGCAAATGGCTGTTTTAGGAACTCACATGTCCTGTGGCTCTGACACCTCCAGGTAGCGCATTTTCATCAGCCTAGGGAAATCCATCTCCTCCTTCACCTCCCAGTCACTGCGAACTTCAACAGAGGAGTCACGAGGTTTCTGCTGTGCGGCCAGAGGTAGCACAGATAGAGAGAGAAATGGAGAGACAGCACATCAGGATTTGTGCAAGAGGAGCTGCCCCACAAGTGCAGCCAACAAAACCAGACCATCACAAGTGGCACAAAGTTTGTCAGTTTACCTGTGATTTTTGGTCCCATTTCTGCCTCACTCCAAACTGTTTTTGAAACTTCTTTTGTAGGCGCAAACGATCTCTAAAATGACAAATGTGAGAAAAGCCATGAAGAGAAGTTCTCTATTCCTATATGCCACAACCATTCCTCCACTTCCAAACTGCCACCTGAGGAGCAGTGCTCTCAGGCACCGAGCCGCTGAAACATTTGCTGAACCATCTGTTGATCAAGATGCCTGAGGCATTAAAAAGCCTGTTCTTTGCTAAGAAGCACTTTACATAGTTTTGTATCTAAAGACTGCAACGCAGTTTTAGGAAAAGATATTCTCTGTTTGGAACACTATGTTTACTTTCTAAACATGATTCAAAAATTCTCCTAAATTCTTAGATAGCTGTTTGAAATCCAGTTGTAAGTACTGCTGACACCAGCAGAACATTGGACTTGGAATATCCTGAAATTCTCCTCTGCTGACTGTTTGCTCAGCAGGTTCTGTTACAGTAAGTTTGCAAATTTACCAACAGTACGTTCATGCATTCCAGCCAAAGGCTGGT
The DNA here is from genome assembly GCF_003031625.1 of Empidonax traillii. Lineage (NCBI taxonomy): Eukaryota > Metazoa > Chordata > Aves > Passeriformes > Tyrannidae > Empidonax > Empidonax traillii. Next base: position 1,830,162 of record NW_020955248.1, on the reverse strand, counting down.
ACACTCGTCTCTGCAACCTCACCTCTCCTTCTGCTTGGCACTCTTTGGCAGCGTCTGCATGCTGAACTGCAGCATGTTCCGACGGTCCTTGTCTCTCCGAAGATTCCTCTGTGGAAATGATGGAGAAAAAAAAAAAAAAAGGGACATTTTACTTGTGAAATAATTCTGTGCTGCTGAAGGTCTCCTCCGAGCCTGTCTCTGAGAACACGTTACCTGTGCAAAGCGCATGCGGTTCCTCTGGTACGCAGTTTTCTGCGTCCGTGCTGTGTCCACCAGCTGGAAGCTGGTCTCATCCTCCTCGTGGAAATAGGCATATTGGCTGCCGCCACCAAACTGCGAGGAGTACTTGTCTGGAAACAAAACAGAGCGTCTCAACATCAAGCTTCCAAGAAAAAAAACCCTGATACTTCGCCCCTTTCTCTCCCAGCTGCCTTCACCTAAGCCTGATGCCTCAGCTGGGTCTCTTGCCTTACACCCGCGTGTTTTCTCCCCCCGCAAGCCTCCCTTAGGAGCCCTGGTCAGCAGGCAGTACAAAAATCCAGAGAAAGCCCCAAGGACAGGGAGAGCCCCGCAGAGCTCTCCCAGGGTGAAGCACACTTTCTAAATTAAGACGCCTGTCCTGCTGACGTGTGCATGTAATCACAGGGCGGGTGTGAGACATGAAAGCAGGAACGACGCTTTAAGAGAACTTTGTAGAAAATAAACCACAGCAGCAGCCACCAGACAACACATACTTGTGTATCTCTTATCCTGATACGTGGCTCCTGTCCAATCAGCCACCTAAAGACAAGCAGAAACAGTCAAAGTAAGTGAGTGCTGACATAACATTTTCCCCCAACTCTTAACTCTGTACATGCAGGACTCCAAGCAGCGGAAGCAGTGTTTTCCAGAACTAATCCTTCTGACTCCCACCTTTGCTTGCCAGCACTGCCAGCTGTTCACAGCCATGCCCTGGCACTGAAAAGAGTGCCAGAGGAGCAGCTGTGGTGACAAGCAGCGAACACCAGCGGCAGCATGCAGGGGTGGGAGGCCAGAGGGCACACAGAGCTGCGGCCCAGCACGGCCGAGGTACCTTGCCCAGGCGGTCCCCTTTGCTGAAGGGCTGGTAGGGCATGTCCTTGAACTGCTCGGGCACAGCACACGGGCCCCATCCGGAGGGGTTGTCCTGGATCACGGGTGTCACAAACTTAGCCATTTTTTTAGTCTTCTGGAAGGAAGAAAGAGTAAAAAAAAACCAAACCTCTCAGCAGCCGCACGGCGAGGCACCGAGGCCCGCAGCCTTACCCCGGCACAGGCCGCGGCGATCGGAAGGCGCCTCTGGCGGCGGGGCCCGGGGGGGGCCGGGGGTGCCGGTGGGCGCTGCGAGGGCCGGGGCGGGGCCGCGGCCCCACCGGAACCAGCGGCAGGGCGGGGCCGGGGGGTCCCGGTACACGCGGGCGGGTGTCGGCGGGGCAGAAGACCGGCCCCGGAGCGGCCCCGGCGCCCCCCTCACCTGCGCGGCCCCGTCTCGGCCCCGATGGCGGCGGATCCGGCGGCGGACCCGGGAGCGGCGGGCGGGGAAAGGGCCGCGCGCAGCCCCGGCGCGCACTTCTGACGTCAACGCCGCGCGACGGAAGTGCCGCCGTCGTAA
>NW_020955248.1:1813130-1828511 GCF_003031625.1 Empidonax traillii | reverse complement strand
GGAACCAAAAACCCACACACCCCCCAACCCGAAATAAACCCCAAAACAACAAAACAAAACAAAACAAAGTGGACCGCGGCTGCCGAAAAGCATGAGTGTTGTTGCAAAAAGTGAAATATTTAAAACTGTTCTTAATAAAGGATGTTCTTTGATGTTTGATCTTTGTGCGCTTTCAAGTCTAACCAACAAGAAAGAAGATTTAATCCATGAAATAGAGAGCAGCTAACGAGCTCTAAGCACGGTCCAGGTGTTGGAAAGACAAATTACTTGTCTGTAGAATTACCTTGTTAAGGTTTTGGGCTCGACATATTTCAGATCTCAGACCTAGAGGGAGGTTAACAAAGCTTGGGAAGAAGGATGTACCACTGAGAGGGGACACAAAAAATGTAGAATTTACGGGCCCCGAGGTCATTAGGCAGAACCCCCAAGATAAGGAAGAAACTAAAAAGACAACTCATCAACTGTGTTGAATCAGCTCTGACTGGGTAAAAGGTAATTCTGGCAGGGGGAGATCATGACACCGACCCAAAAAACCCACTGACTTGAAAAAAGAGAAAGACTGAGCAAGAAGACTAATTGGTATGAGAAGAGAGACAATTGTTAACCAACAGAAGATAGAATACTAATTAATAAGAGAACTAGGAGACTTTTAGCCAAGGAATATTAATGCCTTTGTTTGCTAAAATGTATAAATAAGTGAGTTTTGGTAGTGGTTGTGCTGGCTTTCTGGATTTGCCCCCCAGCACCCCTTTTTGCACAGAACTGTAAATAAATCAAATACCTACACTGTGTGTGGATTGGCCTATTGCACACTGTGTGAAAGAACCTATCTTGGGACAACAGTGTAATTTACTGAAATTTCGCTCCCGCTTAATCACTGCTTAATAGGAAAAATGCGTGGGAGTGGGAAGAGAGTGACATTAATGATAGTAAATTTGCCCTATGGATTAAAAATCTCGAGTTTGGCTTTTAAGTGTAAAAGCCAGGGATGACACGCAACAAACCCGTTTGCGTTGTACCTAGATGTCATAAAGAGGATGAAAACATGGGTTTCTGTGCCTGCTGAAGGCTCAGCAGAGCACAGCAGCTCAGACAGCAGTGAGGTGTCAGAACCATCTGCAGTGCTAATGATGATTATACTTCCTGCAAATGTGGAACTTCTCTTGGCAGAAGTCTTTAAGCCTATGGTAGGCAAATGCCTGTTGGAATGGTGAAAACGACTCACCTGATAGCAGCAGGGTGGGATAGGCTGCCTAGCAAACTTCCTCTGCCTGTCTATCCTCTATTCTCATGAAGATAAGTTGAGCTTTATGACCACACAAAGGGCTGCCCATCCTCAGGATTTTTTTTTCTTTTTTCCCTTTGGAAAAACTTGAGTTCAGCGTACCTTACAAATCATGTATTGAAAGAATACTGTTCCTCATTTTAGTCAGATTTCACCTGCTAGTGTGCAGTCCCTGTATGTTTGCCAGGTTGCTTTACAGGCATGAGGTGGAGTTACTGTGAAGTCTGGTAGGTAAATTCCTGTTTTCACAGATGAAAATGGAGATAGAAGTTACTTGGATGGAGATGACTTGGATAGAGAACAGTGTTACAGGACTCTGAACAAGAAGTATATCCATAAAGTCAGGAGCCAGGACAGGACGTGTGACTTAATGCTGTGCCTCTTTGTTTTCTCACACACACAACTTCTTAAAATAAAAATGTATTCCAAACTCTGCAAAGGTTTTGTAGAAAATTAGGTACTTCTTGGATTGTAGTTGTATGATCATTCAACTAACTTTGTGTTTTGGAAGGTGTTACAAAGCACTTGATTTTGACAGTTAAAGATGTGTGAAGAATGGGAATTGCAGTTGCTCTTACTGTATTTATAGTGTAATATTCAAGTTTTCACATTGTCCCTGATGTCTTTCCTGGACCTGCTGGAGGGGAGACTTAAGGCTGGAAGTTAGGATTCAGTCCTACAGCCTCTCTAGGAGACCATGAACCAGTGATTTAATACAGCATGTGCCTCAGGTCCCTGTCTGTGTAATTGGGATAGTATTTCTTCTCAGGAAGTGAGGGCAATAAATCATTAAATCCCAGATGTTCTCATGCCAGAGTGATCGAAATTTTCTCTACCCCTAAAAAGAGCAGGATATGTTTTATAAATCTCTTCAGCTCACAGGCTAAAATCTAACTCTTTAGAGAATTTTACTGGGCATCTTTTACCTAGGAAGAGTCTAGATCAATATTTTCCGGGCAGAGAGGTGTGCATTTTCTTCTTTATTTACCACTTGTAATTCCTCCTCGAGGAAGAACTGAAGCTGCAGCAGTCTTTGCTTTGACAAGATACCCTGCCATTAATCAGAAGTGGGATTATTAAAGTGCCTTTCCCCGCTAGCGAAAAAATCCACTTATAGAAATACAGTTTATAAAATACAATTTGTAACTGTCTCACCTAAACAGCCTTTTTGGAGACAAACATCATTAGTGCCTGAACTGCCTTGCCAGTCGCTTGCAGTGTCTCAGTCCCAGTGCGATACCAGCTCCATGTGATGCCCACAGCACCAGTCCCTTACAACCCGCTCCCAGATGGGGCAACAGGCTGAATGGGCTCAGAGGGACTGACAGCTCAGGAGGTGGTCATGAAAGAGCAAGAAGTTCTAAAAAGAAAAACAGATTAAGGAACAAATGAAGAGAAATAGACTGATAAGCCACGATCCCTTGCTTTCCAAGGCTTCCTCTTCACTCCTGAGCCTGCGTGAGATGCACACAAGGGAATGTAGTGCTGCTGCTGCTTACCAGATACAGTAGATCATGTTCAGCTTGGGCCTAGCCCATCAAACTTCCTTTTCGGGTGTCAGAGATGGGTATAGGTGTGGGTTGGAGGAGAGAGCATGCACGGGGAGTGGCTGGTACAGGCCACAGATCCCCTGGACATGGATCTAACTGCTGCAGCCCGGTAAGGAAGTGGAGATGGACGCCACTGTTGTTGGAGCGCTCAGCCAAAACCTCAGGGTAAAACAGGAGGGGCTGCGACACTAAGGGATGTTACCAGCTAGCGAGCCAAAATGGCATCCCCGAGTGAGGGACGAACAGGGGTTTATATAGGGTAGGAGGGAGAAGGGACTAGAACATGGGAGGAGTTTAAGGATTGGCAAGGGGTACAACCAATAGGGAACCGTACAGAGAAAGCACCATAATGAACAACCAATAGGAAAACGAATCACCTCAGCTAGGCCCACCCATGCTGCAGCTGTAACCGTCCAATCCTAGCTGAGGGATCTTAACCAATGGGATTACAGTATTTCATGAGGGGAATAGAACTTGGAATAAAAACCTACACTAATACAATATAATTATGAGTCTTACAACAAACATTAAACACATGAAACATTATAAAACTGTCCAATCATGTAAGTGCATAAAGTCCGTGTACATAGCAGTGAATAAAAGTCCTTTCAAATGTCCTTTTAATATTTATCATATAGTTCCTTCCAGCGATGGAAGTCTGCTCTCTTTTTGTTCTCCTCATCTAACCTTCCATTTTCTTAGAAAGGCAAAGAAGACTTCTAGGAAAAAAAATCCAGCCTTAAGCAAGTGAGGTTTGCTGCCACACTTAGAATCATAGAATGTTAAAGGGTTGGAAGGGATCTTAATGGTCATCTAGTTCCAAAACACCCTGCCATGACCAGGGACACCTCCCACCAGACCAGGTTGCCCAAGACCATATTGAACCTGGCCTTGAACACTGCCAGGGTTTGGGCACCCACAACCTCCCTGGCTACCTGTTCCAGTATCTCACCACTCTCACAGTAAAGAATTTCTTCCTAATGTCCAACCTAAATTTTTCCTCTTTCAATTTGTACCCATTACTCCTTGTCTTATTGCTGCAGTTCCTGACAAAGAGTCCTTCTCTGGCTTCCCTGTAGGCCCTCTTCAGATGCTGGAACGTTGCTATTAAGTCTCCTTGCAACCTTCTCTTCTCCTGGCTGAACAGCCCCAATTTTCTTAGCCTCTCTTGGGTCAAATTTTCTAGAAGAGGGAGTGGATCTGTCTTGCTTCATGCCAGGCACTGCGCCTCCTGTATCCTGTGCCATGCTGTGGCTGGGGCCCTGCGGGTCCATGCACCTCTTGTCCTATCTTGATGACCCCACACACTGCTGCTGCAAATAGTTTGCCACCCGACCTCTGGCTTTCATTAAAGGCACGTGAAATACATCGTTTCCTGGAAAAGTACTCAAAATACACTTGCTTGCAATCATTTGATCCTTGATCCATAATTTCGGTTCATCAGTTAATTAATCATTTAATCAGTTAATAAGACTAATCACTCTTCCCTGGAAGATGCTCATGAGAACAGCCAGGATAAATTGCTCCCATCTGTTTTTTCATTCTTGTCTCCCACTTCTCTGGTTTTGTGCTCTGTGTTGGTGTTAGCAGATCTGTAAAAAAGGGGCTCATTCCGACACTATAGCTGCTCCAGTCCTCCTCCCCTGCAGTTTGGGGCTTGTTGGAGAGCTGTTGCCCTGTGAGTTGTTGCCGCGTTGAGCTGCAGCCTCCTCCTGCTGAGCAAGGACAATATACAGCTCCGGCAGTGTTACCAGGCACTTGCCAGCTTTAAATGGAGGAGAGCAAGTCCAAGCACCCTACCCGTCGGGGGTCTTTCCTAGAAAATAGATCATGTCTGCCTTGAAAATGCCTAGGAACGCTTTAACACAGGGGCTGCTTTCCAGCTTGCGTGACTGTACTTCCACTCAAAGAGGCAGCTGAGGATTGGAAGACTAATGTTTGCTATTTTGCAGTGGTTCCTTTTATCATTCCTATAATAAATGCATCAAAAATAGGCATTTGGGTTCCTTTTCCTCACTAAACACCAAACACCCTGTGTGCCTGTGCCATATGCTTAGTCTGCACTGCTCCATACTTTTTGACAAACCCAGAAAACAAGGGAAATAGTCCTCAGCCTTAACGCCTTCCCACTGCAGAGAACCCTGATGTTTACATACACCTCTTCAGGTCAGGCTCTTCTTCTGCAGTCATTGTCATGATCTTTAAAGCAGCAAAACTCATTGCTGGCTCCAGGGCTTTTGTTGCAACCAACCTTGGCTGTGTATGAGCTGGCTCCTGCCACGAGCTCACGTTTACAGGCTGGGAAGCCCTCTATCCTTCCCTGGCCCTCTCCTTTGCATCCCATCTTTGCCATGGCATTTCTGTCTGCCTTCTCAGTCTGTTTTTCTCTCAGTCTAGGAGCTTTGCTGCGATGCATGGCCTTCTTTCCAGCACCTTCATCCCTCTCCCTGGTGCTCTAGAGGCTGAACTGCCCTTCTCATGTGGCAGTTGCTCACCAGCTTTTTCAGGGAAATGCTTGATCGGATTTTCAGAAACCCTGGAAAAATGGCCATAAAACAATTTTACTGTGTACATGCTGTGAATATGATTTTTAATTTGCTGCCTGTATGATCCAGAGAGGCTGGGAGCAGGTGGCACCTGGCAGATTTGCTGCATGTGTTCGGACCAGCCATGTCCATTCAGTAAGGTCCACACAAGGAATGTGCTGAATTTATTATTTTTGGTAGCAGACAGTGCTTTTCACTGTAAGGTTTTTTTCCCCTCTTCCTCCTCCTGCCATTCTGAGCTCTCCCTGACTGCTGGGTGGACCATCTTTCCCTCATGGACAGACAGAAACTGGGCAAGGGCAGGCTTCATAAACCATGTTGCTTCTGTAGGCCGGGCTCAGAAAGCACTGTCTGCTCCTTTCATGCTGCCAGGAAAAACCAAATTTTTGGTGCACCCCAAAAATTGTCATTCTCTGAATTAGTGCTGTCTCTTGCCTGGTTTTGACTGTTTTTACCACCAGTGTCAGAGCTCTTTCAAGGTTTCTATAGCTTTGATCATCAGGGCCCAGACCACACGTATCATCAAAGAGGTAGAGTGTGCCATGCTGCATCCACACCCTTGGCTGCTGAACACTGCCATTTTCAGAGCTGTAGAAGGAGTCCAGGTCCAGCTGCCTCCCCGCAAACTGTCAGCAAGATTGCCTCCTTTGATCTGCACTCAGCGCTGGATTTTATCCCAGCAACCAACAGGCTAATTCCACAAGTTTATTCTACAAAGCTCAGTTAGAGCAGTTGGTGCCAGCAGCGTCCCTGCTGGCTACAAGCCTGCATCAGGAGACAAAGGCTGATGCAGTGGCTGGAATATGAGCTTGGGAGTCCACAGGCTCAGCTGCAAATCACTTCTCTGTGGCTGTTCTCTAGGGCACACCAGTAAGCTTTTGCAGTGGGAACTTGTCACCTCCATCTTGCACAGGGAGGGACAACATTTCCCTGCCTCATCAGAGGAGAAATACTGTGAAGATATAAGCTATCATGAAGATAGGGAACCACAACAACAGAGGCAGAACCAGGCCATGGCTGCTGCAGCTGGGAAATGCTGCATAGATCCAGCTGGACCTACAGAAGCGAAGAGGATGGGGCCCTGGGTGATGGAAGGTGCAGGGCACACCATGACTTCTTAAGCAAACTTAGTGGTTTGCTTTTCAGCTGCAGGAGCCCTGCTCCACGCCCTGCAGTTATCCGGTGCCTGAGTTATATGCAAAGCTGCCCTCAGAAATGATGCAGACGTAAGCAGAGCTATGAGCAACATGGGCTTTCTTTACAAAGGCCCTTGCCCAGCACAGAAACTCCCACAGTTATTTCCTTCAACATCATCAGTGCTAGAGTAACTTAACGTGAAAAATCAGAATCTTCTGGGCTAAGTATGCTGTGCAAATGCTCTTGCCTGGCTGGTCCCTCCTCTGGTAAGCTTAATGTTTATGCCGGCCAGGAAAAGAGGTCTAAGCAGAATATCAGGAGGCAGGAAGAGAGTCCAAGCAATTTCTGTTAGGGAGCAGAGTCTATCCCCATTTGCACAAGACCTGGTTATCAAGGCAGTAAGTAGTCAAAAGCAGATGCTACCTATGTATAATATACTGTTCCCCTCCTAAGGACTCTCAGGAAGGTTCCCACAAAAGAGAACAGCAGCAAGGGACATGCAGCAGCCCAGCATGTCTGTGATTGCCATTCCCTTCGCTGCTTCTTGGTAAGTCAGAGAAAGGCTGGCCGACACGCTTGGCCGCGGACAAATGTGCCTCTTAGGGTACAGGGAGTGTGGAGGGTACAGGGAGTGCGGAGCCTCAGGGCCATTCCTTTTTCTCCTCTTGAGCAGATTTCAGCGCCATCTGCTCTCTTCTGTCTTTGGAGGAGTCAGCCGGGTGCTCTTGTCCCTTCTGGCAAAGCTGTGCTGCGTATGTCCCCCATCGGGCGTCAGGTACCCCGAGGCATCAGGGAAGGATGCACACTCTCAGCCTTGCTCCAGAAAGCTCCCACTGCAGCAGCCCAAGGTCCTTCATTCTCTCCTTTTCCCTGTCTGCAGCCTGTTCCTCTGGATGAGGCACTTCCCAAGGTCGCAGCTGACTCCCAAGGTCAGGCCCAGGCTTTGCTTGTAGCCCCTACAGGAGGGGATGGGAAGGGGTTTGGGCTGGGAATCGACCCTCTGTTCATCAGTTACTCCCCAAAAGGGCCCATGAGCAGTGCCAGGGACTTGGGGGAGAGTAACAGGGGAGAAGGAGACAAGGGGCAGCCATGGGGCTCACTAAGCTGGGAACTGCACTGTGGGATTGCACTTTTCTCTGCATGTGTGAATTATCACCTTGCTAAACACTCCTGGATGATCCCCAGTAGGCAGCAGTCAGAGCTGCAGAGTTTAGGGTAGGAGAGGTGGGTAGACTCGCTGATGACACGCAGCTTACCGGGACGTGCTGCTTCGAACCTCATGGCTGCACCAGGCTCACAGTAAGAGCTTTGTTGTCTGCTCTCCCCTCCTAAAATCATACCTGCCCCTGTGCTGGCTGGAGCCTGTCCCAGGTGGGCCTAAGATGAACCCCCAGGTAAATTACATCATTGTGTCCTCTCTGAGCTGCTGGAAGGAGAGGGGGAGGGAATGAGGGAAAAGCTGGTAGTGGGGAGCCCTGGCAGAGTAGAAATGGCCGCTGGCCACCCCTGTGCATCAGGGGGACTCTGGGCAAGGGTCCCAGTGCTGCGTCTCTTTTGGGAGTTGTGGGGCTGCTCCAGCTCTCGCACAGTGCGGCTGTGAGGCTCCGCTGCTGTGCTGAACTCATCCCACGGGATGGCACTGCCTGCTCAGGAACAGGCAGCCTGGCCGGTGCTCCTGGCAGGCATAAATGCAGCAAATTAAATGGTGCTGGCAGATTCTGATTGACAGGTCCCTAGAGAGCAAAGTCCCTTGTTTTTTCCATCCCTGAGGGAATCAGGAGCAGCAGGAGGAGCGGCAGCAGAGAAAACCCTTTCCCAAGCTCAGTGCTTTGCCCTTGCAGATCTGTTTCTGGGACTCAGCCCATACCCGTGTATCTTGACCCCTTTGCTGAAGCTGCCGGTATCAGGCCAGCCAGCTCCTTCACTGCGGACTTTCCGCAATGTCAGGAGCTGACCGCTGCGGAGGACGCTGAGGCTGCCTCATCCGAGCCCTTGTTTCATCTGTGAGCCGTGGCACCCTTGTCGCTCCATGCCCAGGGTGCAAGGCCTGGAGGTTTCAATAAAGGGCAAGCAAAATGAGGGCAGCAGTGTTTGGCGTCATTCGCACGTTACTCCTCTCCACGGTGTAAAACAGGCACAAATGACAACACTCTGCCAGAATGGTTCACGTCTGCTTTGGCTCTGCCAGAGCCAGGTCAAAGCTGGGACTTGCAGCCAGGAAGATGAAGGCAGTTGCTCATCTGCTGCTCCAGTAGCAGGAAGCAGCATGGCCCATTGGGGTCCTAGATCCTCTGTAAGGGTCCTCACTGCAGCTCCATGTCTGGCAGGTCCTCAGCAACCCTCTACCAGCCAGTGGTTGGTGGCTTTAGGATGGAGTAGCCACCATAGACACTGAGACATCACAGATGTCCTACCTAACCTTTTGGGCACAGATCCCCAGTTAAAGGTCTTTTTATGACCTGACTCAAATCCTGGGGACTGGTCCCTGTCCCCTCTCTCAGGCTGGAGGGGAGTTTCTCATCTCCATGGGGCATTTTGGCTGTACAACTGCTCTAGAGCTCTGTGGAACCACCGAAGTGTGGTACAGGTACTCTCAGTTTGATCAGGACTCCTTGTAAATGCCCCAGCTGGGTGAGGAGCTGCACACTGTGCAGCAGCCCATATGTGGTCCAGCTCCATGCCTCAGCTTAGCAAGAGGGATGACTTGTTGCCCACTCTTGGAGGTAAAGCTCAGGGTGGTGGCATTTAATTCATCTCTGCTTAATCTGTATAGACCCTACTAAAATTTTAACCTTCACCTGCCTCCTTTCCCTACCAAAACGGTTATCTCTTCTTTCTGTCTCTCTGGAAGGTGTCCAGAAGATGAGGGGAGAAGCTTCCAGCAGCTGGAAGGCATCTGGGAAGGGGATGCCAGGTTTTATGGAGCCATCTCTACCCTTGGGGATACTTCCATTCGGATAGCCTGTCCTTTGCCATCCTTGCTCACCTAGCAGCTTTTAAAAGTTAAGATATGTGGCTGTCTTCTTCCCTCGTGGCAGTCCTCACACAAAAGCAAGACAGCAGGCTTCTGTGTCTGACGCTTGGCCTCTCTCTGTAGTCATCTGGCACTAAAAATTATCTGCAGAGAAAAATACTGGGCTCCATACCTGGGTCTTAATATCCTCCCTCACCAAACCATAATTACTAATTACCACTCCTAGGTGTTTAAACCATTTCAATGATGCTGTTAAATGCCCAACATTAATTTAATAGTCAAATGTCTGGGTTTCCCCACAGATGAGCTCTCAGAACGTCTCCCACAAAGCCAGCCCTGGCTGTAGTCCATACAAGAGAGGCAGCAGAGGAGTGGCAACACATGTTGACAGCAGTCCCACACATGTGAGGAGCTGGGCATTACTCAGTAACAAGTGCTCCCTTGTCCCATACCACTCTCCAAAGGATCCCCCTCTTCAGCCATGCTCTGCCTCTGTGTGATGAAGACCCGGCACCCCTGCCAGTGCAGGCCGGCATCCCTTGGGTAGTGCCTGCCCTCTCAGGTTCACAACTTTTGCCAGATCCATCCTTGCAGGTTGCTCTGAGTAGAGCAGCACGCTCCCTGGCAAATGCCCTGCCTGCCTTCTACCATCCCATGTCAGCATTTGAGGGCATGTCCTCAGATTTGGAGGGGGGCTGTCAGAAACCAGCCCCATGCAGGGCAAGTACTGCATTCCTCTGGTACCTGAAAACAGGGAATGACCATTGACCCCAAAGAGGTCCTGAAGCTGGAGTCTGGGGGTGTAGCTGAAAGGCATCAGACCAGACTTTGCTTGCTCCACCTCTACTTCTGCTGTCCTGCACCTCCATTTCTGCTGTCCTGAAAGAAGCCTGTCCTCCCCCACTGCTGGGACTTGGGACTGGGACAGGAACTTTTTCAACATAAATATTTTAACTGACCTCCCAATCACAAATCTCTGGCATCCACAGGACCGCAGTGGCTCAGTGCGGTAGAGAAGACTCTGGTGCCCTACTCACCTCTGGCATACCAGAACACACGTCAGGGCCTGCCAGAGTACACCTTCCACCAAGAGAGGCAAGCAATTGGCATGGGGAGCACTGAGACTTAGGAGGAGCATAGGATAACATTTTAAGGTCTCTCACCTACCCAAGTGTTAATGTGCCTTGGGAGAGACGAGGAATGAGGGCTTCTACCCACGCACAAGTTGTTTGCTTTCAATGCTGCCCCTCTAAGTCATCACTTAATATGACATTAATTAGTGTTCGCAAAGTGCTTTGAACATGAAAAGGGCTGTAAAAGTGCTGAATATTAGTATTAATTATTATGACATGGAGGCTGGCCCTGTCTGAGAAGCACTCCCCACACCTACTTTCAGGCTGGTGCTGTTTCCCTGCCTCTTCCGCTCTGTTGCCTCATCCACAAAAGCCAGATGGAGAAGGGTGGAAGCATCTGCACAGTACGAGGAAGGAACCCCTCCTGGAGTTGTGCAGGAGAGCTGAGCCATGCACCCCCTTTACTCCAGGCAGGACGTTGTGTGGGAAATGTAGCCATATCACTGCACTGCTTCACTGGCATGAGGGAGGATGAGGCCCCGGGCTCTGCCGCAGTCAAGGACTGGAAACATCACAGGGAGGATGGAGAAAATGCAGGGGGATTCTTCCAGCTCGTCCCACCCATGTCTGAGTGGAAGCACCCAGCGCTGGTGGAGGTTCCAGAGCCAGGATGAGGAGGGGAGTGAGAAGGTTTTGGTGTCTCTGAGATAGATGGGGTAGGAGGGCGGCTGCGTCCTAGACGTGCACGTGGCAGGGCCGGGAGCTCTCTGATGTCCCCCAGACAGGCGCCTGGCCTGCTTTGCTGCCTCTCCCCTCCTTGTGCCCTCCTTCTTGGTGAAGCTGCTCCTGGGAAGGGTCCCTGGAGGAGGAGCAGAAATGGGTCGTTGGGTTGCCCCAATTACCTTGGCAGTGAAGTGTCCTGACAGCTGGCCCATGAATTGTACAGGGTGAGTGTTAGGTGCTACCAGGGGCCCAGAGAAGAGGGGTGAGCTGGAGGAGGTTGCCTTGGAGGGGCCCAGGGAGGGCCAGAGTGGGGACCCACGAGTGCTTGCCAGTGGATACAGATGCTGAGTACTGGTATCAACTTGTGTGAGGTGCATTGGGTGGTGGGTAGGACTGTGGTGCTGTGATTGCACTGCAATGCATCGATGTCTGATGGGACACCTGGAGCCACATGTGCCTTCACCCTGCTGCCCCCCTGCTGCTGACAAAATAACCCCCCTGGTCCCACCTGCTCATTCAGCCCATGGTCTTACTTACCTGCCATGGGTCAGACCCTGGCCACACTTCAAAGAAGCTTTGTCACTCAGGCGGCTGTCCTTCTGTGTCACCCCGCTGAGTTAGTGGTGACAGGGTCTGCTGGGGATTCTGGTCTGCTTCAGAAGGCCATGGAGGGTCTCACGCAAGTGAGAGCCCAGCGCAGGGTGAGGGGATCTCAGCTGGTTGGTGGCACCCCTGGTACTGATGGTGAGTGAGAGGTGAGGGGACATGCCAGGAACCTAGTCCCCTTTGTGGGGATCTCACCTCCCTGTTCTGCTGCCACCTCACCCATTTCTGGGCCTGCACCTCCAAGTGGAAGTAATCCCCCTGCTCTGGGCTTCTATGCTGAGCATTTCTACCAGACAGGCACTTCTCAGCTACGGAGGACATTGCCATAAATCCCATGAGTGGCTGAATGAAACCTCAAAACAATGCTAGGCTCACTTTCTTTTTCCTTTTTGAGCACTCCAGCTTGTGTGAATTCTCAGCTTGCTGGCAATTCTTGGCTTGCTGCCATAGAGCCACTGTCTTCCAGTGGGAGTTGGGGTATCAGCCCTCGTGGTATCTCCACCCTGAGAAGAATGGAACAGGAGGGGAGATACTGAAAGCTAAACAGGGGCTGGAGCAGATGTTTTGGAGGGTAGCAGGGAAAGACCACATGTATGACTTGAGCTTACCCACACTTACTTCAGAAAGAGTTGTGGCAAAACCCTCTCCTCTTGCCTTGTCCATTCTCCTTGTATCTTGAAGGCCATCTTGAAGCAAGACCATCCACTGAATCACCAATGAGGACAAAATTATCCACAATAGTTGATTTTCTTGCTGGGTTTTGAGGTACTCTTCTGGCACAGTGGGACAATAAATCCCCCCAATAAATCCACGTAAACGAGGACCGAGTTATAAAAAAAAAAATCTTTATTTCATGTACCAGGATTTTTTTTTTGTCATTTTCTCTTTTTAAAATTTTTTTTCTTTTTAACAGTCTGAAAAAAACCACGAGATAAAGAAAATGGAGGTTGGTTTCTTGTACTGGTTTGAGCTGGACATGAGCAACACCCTGGGGAAAGAGCTTCCCCACCAGCTCTTACCTCCTGCACACGCTCTCCTGGCACGCTCCCTCACTCTCCCTTTTCTGCCTGGCCCTGGGGGCACACTCAGCCCTGTGAATGCTTCCCAGCTCCATGCAGTGTTGGGTGGGTGAGGGTGGCTGGGGATGGAAACCCCAGCACTGCCTTCCCTCTACGCTGGGTTCTGGGGAACTGGCTTTAAATTATTCCATGGGGGGCATTGGAGGGGGTGGGATGTCCCCTCTGAGACTTTTTTAAAGATTGAGGGGCCACGAAGTGGGGAGGAATGTCAGTGGTGGTGGTGGGGTCTGAACACCTAGCCAAGGTGCTCCCATCCACCTCTTGCCCTGTGATGTTGTTTTTGGGGGTGACCCTGTCCTGCTGCTGCCCCTCGCCATAGCCCAGAGCAGGGAAGGGGAGGTAAAGTATCAGTGGACCGGTGGGGAGCAGGGAGGATCTGGCTGCTTTAAAACAGAAACCCCACTGGGACCCGAAGCGGGGACTGTGCAGCTGCTAAAACTGGAGCAGCCGGAATGGGGACAGAAAAAAAGTTGAAAAGTGGGTCTGAGTTGCCGAAGGGCTCGGCGGCCCCATCCTGCAATCCCTTGGCTTTGTGCCTGCCCAGAGCACTGCCACTTTTGGGTAGCAGCCCCAAAGGGGCCCCGTCCTTGCTCCGGGCTGGCCGGTGTCTCATGGGGTGTCACAGGGGTCCCCCCACTCTCCCCTGCTGCCACCTTCCCTCCTGCCTCTGTCAGCAGCGACTATCGTGGGGGGAAGTAGATTAAAAGCTGGCAGCCCTGTACCCTGTTCCCCCAGCATAGCAGGGACGGACGGGGCAGCAGCCAGGCCAAGGATCCCAGTGTGGGATGGTAGGGACCCAGCTTGCTTTGCTGCTGTGGGGGAGACCATGGCAGCCATGGACCACCAGGAGAGGGGTGAGGAGAAGGACAAAACCTGTCAGGCATGGAAACACCCAATGGCTTCGCACCTCTCCCTGACTTGGAGGCTGGGACTTGGGGGGCTAGGCCCAGAGCAGGGCGCTCTCTGGGATGGGGATTGTGAGGCTACATGAATCAAGGCCAAGCAGCCTGCAGCTGACACTGGCTCAGGGTTGTCTGGCTGTGCCCAGGGGAGGACAGGAGTGATTTCAGGGGGCTGCTGGGTGGGTCTCACCACATCCCCACATAGCTGCAGCCCCAGTAGTGGGACATAAGGGGGATCTGGAAAGATTTGGGCAGTGCATGGCCACCCTGGGAAGCCTCTGGAGCATTCACAGGAGAGCATGTGCACACCAGGGCACGAGTGTGTGACCATGGGCACACATGTGCATGAGTGCTGCTCCCCACCTGCAGCATCCCATGTGCGTCCCCCCCACAGCACCATCACCCTGAAGGAATGGGAGCCCTGGTTCCCATCCATCCACCACCCCCCCACCCCATGCTTCCCACACAGCTCCCCATTGCCTCTTTTCCTCTTTTTTCACAGTTTAAAGCTGAAGAAAACAAAAATGAAAAGAAAAAATACTATCTGTTCTTCTTGCAAGTAAATCCACTTATTATATTTACATTTATTTATAGCTGTTTTTGTATTAAAAAAATTGCCACTTTTTTTAAGAAACCTTTTTTGTCCTTTTTTTTTTTTGACTCTGTGTGTGTCTTTATTTACTGTGTCTGTTTGCTTTTTGCACTGTCACCATTGACCCCGGGGTCCCCAGGGCTGGGGAAGTGGAGACCCCCCTGGGGACACTGTGGAGGGGTGACTCAGCATCAACTCCTGCACTCCCTAGGGGCAGGAGTCACTCTAAACCCCTACAGACCTGTGGAGGACAAGCGGATCCCCACAGATCCCAGGGGAATGGATTGGATCCCCATGGATCTTGGGGGAACAGAGTGGGTCATGGTTGATTCTGGCATCCAGGATCCTCCATAACTGGCTCAAGGACACCAAAGTCGTTGATGGCCGAGCCCCATCCCCTGTCCCCCAAGGAGCCTGTGCTGGATTAAAGGTAAGTGGGAAACAAACCATAAAATTAAAGAATAAACCCCCCCCCCCCCAAATTCAAAGAGCTGCCTCCTCCTCCTCTTCCTCCCACTTGATTTATTGTCATTTGTTATTTCTTGGTTCCCTTTTATTTTTTAATCTGTTTTTATTAAATGTTAAAATAATGGTACATGGGAAATCATGCATTTTCTTTTAAATTTATTTCTATTTTTTAAATCTCTTTCTCTCAGTTTTAAAGTTTTTCTTTTTTTTCCTTTTTTCTTTTGCTTTTTTTTTTAAAGAATTTTTTTCACTGTTGTCTCTTTCTTCACGTTTCCTTTTCATTTGTCTAGGTTTTTTTTGTTCACTTGCTTGTTTATCTGCTTGTCTGCTTGTTCGTTTGTTGTTTTTTTAATTTTTTTTTCAGTTTTTCGTTTGCTTTTGTTGTTTTTTTCTGGATTTTTTAAATTTTTTTTTTTTTTTTTTTTTTTTTTTTTTTTTTTTTTTTT
>NW_020955248.1:1737904-1812604 GCF_003031625.1 Empidonax traillii | reverse complement strand
TGGGAAGGTCCCCACCCCACCAAGGGGCTCTTCCACCTCCTCCTTCCCACCCACCTGCTGCCCCCTGCCCCCTTCCACCCTCCCCACCCTGCAGCCCACCCCATCTCCTCCTGCCCATTCCTGCCCCATTTTCAGCTCCTGGCGACGGCTTCATACCGGGGTGGTCCGGCGGTTGGCTGTGTTGGTGTGGATAGAGTCCTTGTTCTCTTTCTGGATACAGTTGTGAACCTGGAGGAAACTGTTATCCCTGTCAGAGTTGTAGGTGGCGGTGGGGGTGGTGCTTGCCTTCAGCGGGTCCCTGGTGAGGGTGTACATCGAGATCTCTGTTGATGGGAGGGTGTTGAACCCTTTGATCCCGACGGGAGAGGCATCCCTGGAGTGTGAAGGCTCGGTGGAGCGGGAGCTGGAGCGACTGCGTCTCTGATAGCGGTACCGGTAGCTGGGGATGCGGGTGATGGCAGAGGACTGGAGGTAGTCCGTGGCACGAGCATTGGCGCGCAGCTGTTTGTGCCGGTCTATGAACATGTGGACAGCCAGCACTCCCACCATCTCGGCTATAATGAAGGACAGGGCCCCAAAATAGAAGGACCAGCCGTAGGAGTAGCTGTTCTTCTTGGAGTCACTCTTGGAGGGGTCTCCAGCGTTGGCTGATATGTATACGATGATGCCAATTATATTACTCAAACCTGCAAGGGAGAGAGAAGGAGATGACAAGAGGGTCACACGTGGCAGTAGTGGGGGCCATCGGGTTGAATCCCTGCTCCTGAGAGGCAGGGAAGGGAGGGCTCCCAGTCACCCATCCCCTCCCAGTGGGCAGCTTTCCTTGGGAAAGTCAGGCAAAACCCTCCCCATGTGGCTGTCTCGTCCCCGGACTGCACTCCCGGCTGGTCCCTGAGAGATGTCAGATGTAGGGAAACACTCCTTCCATCAGCTCCCAAGCAGTTGGAAAGCCCCTGCCTGCAGGGCACTGCTGCCTGCCTCTGCCAGGCAAGCAGGGTGGGTGGAGAGGCATCCCTGAGAGGCTGCTTTCACCCTGAATAAGGCTCATCGGAGCTGGGAAATAAATACACACACTTCTGCCTAGGGAACTGTACTCTGGCAGATACCCCAGCTGGGCACCTCCCCATTCCCTGGAGCCCACCTCTGGGGCATTCAGCCTGTGCATCCTTTTACCTGCAGACACGAAGAAGATGCCGGCACTAAGGATGATGTTGTGTCGGGTTTTGTAGAACTCGCTGGCTGCAATGCAGAGTCCACCCATGAAAAGCAGAATCACACTCAGGATCGGGAAAATACTAGAGGCTCTAACAGCCCCTGCAGAGGAGAGAGGGAGGAGGGGAAGGGCAGAAAGAACAGCACAGATGTGAGAGAGCAGAAACAGAAGCATGGAAACGACACCAGAGTGAGCGGACGGGGACACGCAAGTACGATTTGGGGGGGGGGGTGAAGGGGAGAGACAGAGGGCAACGTGCAGTAGAGGAGTAATTTAAGGAGAGATGAAGGATTTAGGGATGGAGGGAGGGAGAGAGAAACAAAGTGTGTCAGAAAAAAGAGAGTGGTCCCCAGCAACTCTCCCCTGCCCTGGCCACTGCTGCTGACGTGAAGCCAGTGGCCTGGCACGGGAAGGCAGAGGGGGCTGGGGGACTGGTGGCTGAGCTGGGAGCCCGACTGTGCTGTCTGTTCCCCTTCATACTGTCTTTCCTCTGCTTTTGGGGGGACTGGAGGGGGAGCCCAGGCACCATTCAGCTTCTACTCCTGCAGGGTGCTGCTGCTCGAGCCTGCTGTTCAAAGAACAGCAACCCAAATGCTTCCTGCAGAGCTGCTCAATCTCGAATCCTCCTGAAAGGGCATGAGCATCTCAAGGAGAGGGTTTTTTCCAGTGCTGAGGAGCTCCTGGTGCTGTGCGCTGCTCTGCAGCTGCAGAGAGGACTGAAAAGCGAAAGTCCCAGCCCTGTGCGCTGAAACGCGAGGCTTATCCTAGTGATTAAATGACTGGGCTTCTTCCAGAGGGCAGTGATGGGTTTGGATGTGCCAGCTCCCACTCACGCACACTCTCCATCGGTCGATACGGGAAGAGTTCAGCCAGCAGAGGGCAATGGCATAGATGCACGTATATGCTCATATGTGCATGCAAAACATACCCCAAAGCTTCTGGGGGCCTCACTCATATTCAGGCAGTGAAAGGCCAAGACTGTGTGTACGCACACCCACGCACACGTGCACGCACGCACACACCGCTCATGGGCAGTTCAGGGGGAGCAAACGATCTGCCTGAGCTTGTGTTGTGAATATTCGTGGCTTTTTTTAACTAGCAAGGCCTTCTCTCCTCCCTTCACAGGAGAAAATAAGCTGTTAAAGTGTGAAATGAAGCCTTGCTTGATAAAGGAAGGTATCAGACAGGATGGTGCAATTCTGCTTGTGGAGCAAAGATCTGGAAGGGGGAATGAAAGCTAATCCTTCCTTGTCTGCAAGAATGAACCCTACTGAAGCAAATGAAAGACTTTTTCCCAAGGGGACAGAGGCCATGCTTCAAAGACCCAGTTGGCCTCTGGATCCTACCAGGCACAAGCAATTGGGTCTTTGAGGGGGGCCTAGCCCGCTGCCTGTGAATGGGCAATGCAGAAGGCAGGGAGAAACCTCTCTTGCGAGACTGTGTGTCAGGGAACAGGATAGCAATAATAACCATTTTAACAGCTTCTGGAATGCAAGGTGGGATTTGACAATAGGAAGCTTTAATGGCAGGAAGGCAACATCAAGCAGACACCCACTGTTCAGAGGGTTTCTAGGGGGATGGTTGGTCAGTCCAGTAGCCTGGTCCTGACTATGTCAGTTTTATCTGTCTTAATTCTAAAATTCACGTTTGCTGGGAGAACACAAGGTTGCCGACGGACATGGGGAGCTGCGGGTGTCATGTAATAGGGAAGGACAGCAGCCTTGCTCAGCCCCTCAGGAGGACCATGCCAGTAAGAGAGGGGCAGAATCTCATCCAGTTTTCCTGGGTCCAGAGCCTGTAGCCTAAAGAGAAGGGGATGGTGTTCGTATGATCTCTTGTATCATCTGTGTCCTCTAGCAAAGAAATGCAGAGATGCTTCTGCTTCCTCTCTGAAAACAGGCGTTTGATTTCAAAAAGCCCAAGACACCTTATGTGGATGGCTGGCAGGAGTGAAGTTCAAGCCCCTCTAGCCAGGCCATAGACACTGCGCCATAATTGTCCTGGTCCCCTGAATGAGGGAACTGCCTAGTCTGACACTGTTCCTGCCAATGCCACCAGGCATTGCCCTTGCAGAGCACCCAGGGACTTTGGTTTGGCAGAAGCTCTGGGAAGAGGCAGTTCAGTGGGGTCCTTCTCCAGGCAGGTCTAAGCCAGCAGAAATACCACTTCCCTCTGGAATGACTCGAGTAATCCTTTATTGACTTGCCAAATCCCTCTTTGAACCTGGTTCTTTCTCTGAAAGAGGGCTCTACCCTGGGGACAATGTCAGGTCCTGACACTGGGCCAATTTTTGTCTTCAGATCTTGTTCCCTCCGAGGGAACAGACCCATCCTTCTTGAGATGTTTGGCCCCTTCCCCCAACTCTTTTTCTGAAGTGCATCTGATGCTGCAAGCAGCTTCCTGCTCCCAAACAGCTCTGCAAGGGCTGATTTGCCCTCAGAGGCAGCCTGCACAGTTGCTGTGCCAAACCGGATCAAACCCCTGTCTTCAGCTCTGCCGCTCAGCAGCCGTGCAGCAGTGAAGAGACCGGTGCTGCAGAAAGGCAGCTGAAAGAAGCAATCTCCCTGGGTTATTTACAGTTTACAGTGGATGGAGAACTGTTTGAGAAACCAAGAGGAAGCAGCATAAGATCTGCCTCTTTTCACATACAAATGAGCCTCACAGATCCTAAATTATCTCTCTCCTCCCTGCCGCAGGGCTGGGTCTCCACATCTGGCTTGGAGCACGCCCAGATGACAACGAGCTATTCTGAAAGACTCCCGGTCTTTGGAAGCCTTTGATGCTTAACCTTGGGAGGTCAAAAGCACTTATCTCAAATTTCTGAAGGGAGAAGTTCTCGTGATGTCAAAAGATGCTGGGCTTGTGGAGACAGGGCAGGATAGAAAGGTGGGAGGAGTGTTCCCTGTTCAGCTGCACTAAAGGAAGAGTAAGCTCCCGCCTCTGAGGTGGGTGGAAATGCTGGTTGGGGAGGGCAACCAGGGAGGGCAATGTATGAGGTGCATCTGCTCTGCTAGTCAGGATGCCACTGCACAAAGTGGTGTGAGCTTCACTCACTTGTAGGCTGGACTTGGAGCTCAGGCTGTGTTTCCTTAGAGACATGCCATGTGCCTAGGATTCAGCACCTCTCTCAAGGGCTCTGGGTGAGCACCAGATCTTTTCTTCAAAGGGCTCTGACTGTCCTTATTCCTGCTCCTTGTTCCCATCACTAAAATCACTTAAACCAGCAAAGATCAGTTCTGCAGCCTCTATAGGGAAGTGGTGTTTGGTGAAAGGTGAAGACAACAATAGGTGCTCCTCAGACACAATCCAGTCAATTTCTTCAGTCTGATGCCACTGGAGTATCAGATAAGGGAATATAAACTTTCTCCACTTTAGGAGGACACGCACACTCACACATACATTGGCCCAGCTAGTCCAGTCTGACCTTTTGCCCCCTTAGCAGCTTTTCAGCAGATTTGAATTAAGACTTTGAATTTATATCACAATTACTTGCTGCTAATAAAAAAATGCCACGGGTTGTTACTCCGAGTTTGAAACTTGCATTGTCTCATGGGCAGGGCCCCACAGAGGTGAGAGCAGAGCCATTTTGAGTGGGTGAAAAGGCTCTGGGGTCACCTCCTCTGTCCTGCAGAGCCGCACAGGTCCGAGTGTCTCCACCACCCTATCTTCAGAAAACAAAAGGCACCCGACGCTAGCACCTTTGAACCAAGGCAAGAAGAGCCTGCGGACTTACGGAGGAAATATTCTGCTGTATCGGCTTCATAATCTGCATCCTCAGGGAAGTGATCGATTTGCTTACACAGACCTTTAAAATTCCCTAGGGAACAAGAAAAAAAAAAGAACAAATGAGAACACCAAAGCCTGCCTTGCAGGAACAGCTGCCCTCTCCATCACCCTTTGTGCCCACCCTGCCTTCCTTCCAAGCAGCATGCTCACTCGTGTGGGGATGCCCGTTAAATGCCCAGGTCCTCTTCTTGCACACTCACACATGTATCTACTTCTTATTTACACAGAAATACGGGGTTTGCTGTCTGAATCCAGCCTGATGCCCACCTAGTCCAGCACCCCCCCACTTGACGGAGAGAGTGCCAGAAGCTCTGTGATTCCTGCTGCAGACAGGCAGGAGAGCGTTGCTCACCTCTGAGGGAGGTGGGACAGGAAAAGGAGCCGGAGTCTGGATCATACTGCAAAGTACAAACGGGGTGATCTGTTTTGGGTACAAAAGTGTTTTTTTCTCTCAGCTGTGAATTTGCTGCCTTTTAATTTTGAGGACAGCATACATCCCTTTGTTCCAGTGTGGTGGGGGAACAGAAGCTCTTAATCTACTTTCTCCTTTGCCGGGCCTCCTTTTGTGTCCTGTCACAGACTAAGGCTATAAGAAGTTTGGTGCGAGTGTGCATATGCAGCTCAGCAGCAAAACACCCTTTGCACTGGGGGTGCAAAATCTTCCACCATAAGTGGGGGAAGCTGGGCTGGATACACTTGGTTCCATCAGGCTGGCGTACGTACAGGGCCTTCTGCTAGCTTTAGTCATGGGGCACCCTTTTTCACACATTCCATTACCCCCTTTTTCACACACTCTGTGGCCAATAAAGCCATCCCAGCAGGAAGTCAGTGACATCTTCCAAGTCTTTTTGCTATCTGGGATGTCTACCAGATTCTTATTTTCATCATTCATGTCTCCTCTTGACATCAGGGATACCGATGCAAAGAGGTACATCTCAAGCCTCATCGTAATTTTCATCATGACCACTGCTTGGTCTCAAATGATCAGGTTGTCCATGCTTGTACAGGGGTGACCATATGAAAGGCAATTTCAGTATACTTCCTGGGGTTCCCCGAAACTTTTTCTCCTACCTTCCATTCCATTTCTTTCTGGATACTTGCACTGACCGACCATTAACACAAAACTGATGGACACATTCTGTTAAGAAAGGAGGAATGCAGTGTCTGCATGAGGTGCAGGGGTGATCCCATGGGCCTGCTCACCAAAGTAGCTCAGGCTGATTGATCCCTCAGCAGAAGCACTTGGAGCCTGAGTCTGCAGAAAGGTAAATGCTGTGGCAACCTGGGAAAGCCTCCTGCCACCTTGACGCTGAGCCCAACTGCTGGACCAGCTGGGTGTGCAGGGTGAGGGGGCAGTGAAGCCACCACACTTGTGGTTGTTGGCTCTGGGAAGGGTTGCTGGTGAGCAACCCAGAGCTCTTCCATGACAACCCTATCCAGGCTGAGACCTGCCGGGACTATGTCAGGTTCCCAGGTCATGCCTTGGAAGGTTTATTCGAGATGAATTTAGATTATATTTCAGCTATTTGTAAATAGCTGGAAGAAGAGCCAAGCTCAAAGGATTTCCCCTGAGTTTCTTTTGAGGCCAAACCTGGCTGGATCAATGTTTGGGATGCCTTGGGAGGCAGTGCCCACTGGGAGGTGGGTTCCTCTAGGTCTGCCTCCAGGTTTGGCTTCTTCTGCATGCATTTGGCTTCTGCCTCATGCCTCCAAGGTACCTATCACCTTTAACTACTAATTCCAAGAGCTTCTATGAAGAGACTAGAGACAGCAGAGAGTGTGTGTGTGCATTAAGAGGTAAGCAGTAGGGGAAGAAAGTAGGAACAGTGCCTCTCCGTGTACCTCTGATGTGCTATTCCCACACTGAATCTGTGAGTTACGAAATAAGCCTATTAATCACTCATCCCCAATCCAGTTATCTCATTCAAAGAGTGTCTGCTTCTCAGCCATTGCTCTTCTGGAAGGAAAGTTTCATAGCCAGGCAAGTTCCCTTGGCACACTCCCACCCTGCTGCTTGCCCACTGAAATATCTGTGAGGTAGGCAGATACAGCAAGAAGGAGGTCCTTTCCCTAGCTTGCCCCTGACTGCCTGGGGCCATCTGCCTGTGACAGATGAGCATCTCATCATCCTGGTCCTTTGGCTGTGGTCACTGCTGTACAGTGCATGTGAACATTGGCACTCTTTGGGGCACTGGGGAGGTCTCCAGCCTCAGATTTCAGCTCCTTTCCCAGCAGATTCCAAACACTGAGTTCCTCCTACCCAAAAATGCTGGGGGAGGAGGCAGAGCCTGCACGCACCTCCCAGGTGATGCTCCTGGCACACAGCTGGAACCTCTTGATTGGAATTAACCAGGGAGGGAAGAGGCAGTGCATCTGGAAACCCCCTCACTGTGTGCCATCCTTTCCCTGCTTCCTTTTCTCCCCCCCTTCCCTGCTCTGTTTCTTGCTGAATTTGAGCCTGATTAATTCCTATGTAAAGAATCGAGCTGCTTGGGGAAGATGCTGCATCTTGTGCAGGGTATCTTTTTTATGGGCTCGTGTGGGATAACTAGTTAGAGGTTCAACCACCTAGGCATGGTGAGGGGACATGCAGGCTCCTTGAAAATCTGCTCCCAGTGCTGAGGGTCTCAAAGGCTTTGCTGACCTGGCTCAGCAAGGTATTTGGCCATTGGGGTGTCCAGCCTTGGCTTGTTTAAGATGCTGTGACATTGTGGAGCTGCCCTTTTCCACAGGCTGATATGCTGTGCCAGGCTGATCCCCCTCCCTGGCTCAACCCTGCTGGGGTTCATGAAGGCAGTGTTCGTCCTGCTTTAGCCCCTGCTTTGTCTGAGCTCAGCACAGAGTGCCGTGGTTCTGGATGCTATTTGCCTGTGCTACCACACCTTCTCCTCCAATGCCTCCTAGCTCCTCTGGGCGATGGACGGGGAAAGGATGCAGAATTTAGGTCATTAACGCGCTAACTGGGAATATAAGAGAGCAAGATTCAGTTTTTGCTCTGCCACAGGCATGCTGCTAAAACCACTTCTCCCTGCCTCAGAATCCCCCACTGTAAAATGGGGGTGACAGCACTCCTCTGCCTTGTGCTGTACAGGGATGTGTTAAAGAGGGCACGGTGTGGGTGCGCTGGTGCCAGCGGCTGTGCGAGTGCACGGAGTAGGTGAGTGATGGCAGCGGTTCAGAAACCCGCTCTGTGAGGGGAAGGCCTTGATGTCACTTCTTGCGCCAAGGTCACTCGGCAGTTCTCTGACGGACATCTGTGGCCTGCTGAGATGGTGCAGCAGCGTCCCTGGCACCTGTGCTGGTGGAAGCGGGGAGGGGGGTTGGAGCAGCTCAGCAGTGCTGCTGAGGTCTGACACAACAGCCTCTCACTGTGCTGCACGTGTGGTTTGTGGAGGGAGGGTAAGAGCTGTGTGCCACCCTATAGTTAATACTCCTGAACACCTGAGCAAGAGCAAATCATTATCTAGGAGGGCGTGTAGGGCTCTGAGAGCCCCCCAAGGGAGTGAGAGCAACATCTCCTCTGTGCTTTGCCCTCCCCATTCTTCCCGACTCAAGCTATTTCATGCTGTGAACCTTGAAACAGGCATGTGTTGAGCTCTCTGGCTTCTCCCATGCTCCTCTCTGAGAAACTTAAGCCACATGCTTCCACTTCCTCTCTATAGCTCTTCCAGTGCCATTTGGGGTCTCCCTTCATCCTTTCTCAGGCTCACCCACCAGATCTTCCTTCTGTTTCTCAGTCTCTCTCATTCATCACTGCCACCTCCCTCTCCCTTGTGTATCAATGTGGATAACCTCAGAACAGGGTTGTCTACACCCTGCTTTGGGGTGTGTGGGCTGAAAAGGAGGCAGGGAGGAGCACTGCCTTGTTTCAGGACAGAAGGGATGCCCAGGTTCATGGAAAATCCCCTGTAAGCAGTCTCTGCATCTCCTGGGTATTACTGATAGTCTTTAGACAAGATCACCACTGTTTGCTTGTTGCCTGCCCAAACTTTGGAAAACACAGTCTGGCTGAGCTAGGACTAGTGCAACAGGCACCTTCCCAGTGCCTGGACTAGGACAGAAGTAGCCCAATCAGGTCATTAAGAGCAGAGACAACCTACCATACTGCCAAGATGAACTAAATGTCTAAGATGCATGAAATTAAATGTCAACTTTGCCTTCATCCTTTAGAGAGACCTCTTCCAGTGTGGCCAGGTCATTGTTTGGGTACATGCTGTCTATCCAGGGCAGCTGTCAGCTCTGCTGCAGGGAGACTCAGACCAAGTTACCCCCGATGAGAACCTGGCTCAGTATTGTTGGTGATGTGGTTTATTTTTGTGCCGCTTTGTGCAGCCCTGTCTCTTTCAGAAGTCTCTCTTGCCTGCAGAGTGCAATCCATTGCAAAATAGTAAGTTCCAAAGAATGAAAAGCTACTCCCTTCCTGCAGGGTAGGAACACTTTTAAATGGTCAGGACCATACATCTGAAAACTGGGAGCCAGAGGCAGAGGCAAAGACATCCAAAAGGAGAGGAGCAGACAAAGAGGGATGAGAACAGAAAGACCTGTTTTCCCAGAATGATTTGTGATATTTCCATTTATGGAGAAAAGCAATCCACTGAAAGCTTTTCTTCAGTATCACTCTCTAATTTAGCAGAGGTTTTGGCATGATAGCTTCTAGAGAAATAAATAAAGGGGGCTGGATATAGCTGTTGCCTCTAGAAGCTGAGAAAGATGGCTTGATGTTGGCCAAAGATTCAGTATCTGTTTCCATCACACACTCCCTGTATCATTTTAGGCAAGTCACTTAACCTCCCTCTTCTTTCACTCAAAGTGGGAATAATGGTGTTTCCCTGCCTCGGGGAAATAGCCCGAGGATACTTATATTAAATATATGAAAGTGATCTGACGCTGGACCGTTTGGGCCAGATGATTGTCCCCACTGTCTAGGTCAAATGTAACATGGTGATTTTTGATGTGACCTTTTCCCTACATGAAGGCTATGCACATGTGAAAGTTCTCATAAGTTCCCACCTGTGATTCCTGCCTTAGGAGTAAACTTTGTTGCAGACTGAACTGTGTTTGATATCTACCCACGAAAGATATACGAGAAATGGCAGGTAGTCAGACACAAGCACAAACGTTTCTTTCTGCTCCACGACTGTTTCTGAGCAGAGTCCGTTTGGTAGCAGGTGGTGAAGTGGGGCTCAGAGCCAGCCTCTGGGCTAGAAAGACAAATTCCACAGCTATGTGGCAAACTGCTGGCATGTCTTTCTTACACACATTGGCAAAAGACTTCCAAACCAGGAGAGGAGGTCTGGCATCCCTGTCAAAAGCTGACATTGGTGACACTGAGTTGTTAATGCCCAACTTGACATGACTGCAAGAGAAAGGAATGAGGTTTCATGAAGTGCTGAAGAAAGCACAGGAAAAGCCCTTTGAAGGCACTTTGATTGCTCTCCTCCCTCCCAAGAAAGAAACACTCAAGAGCACTCATCATTTTGGGGGATTTGGAGCTGATGAAAAGCAAAGTGGCAGGGAGCACAGACAGTGCTCGCAGGCATCTGCCTTTACCCACCTGTGCTGACGTGCCCAGAAGAAGGACTGGCCCTTCAAAAGGGCTCGTTATTCCTCTTGGGGAATTTTTCCATAGGTATCACCTTACAAAAATGAGGCCATCTATTCATGTGCCTCACTATGCAGGTTACAGTGTGCAGGGTTAAACCAGCAAATGTAGCCATTGTGCGCAAGGGATGGTCATTCTGGGGCTTGAGCTGGTGCTGCTCTTACAGCTCTGACCCTGCACAGCAGCAGGAGATGCTGTGCTGGTGGTAATACCTTTTGCCCCAGGTGGATAATTTTAAGACCGAAGGGTCTGAAGTCTTCATTAGGGACGTTTCCACTACAAGGTTAAGCTCAGTGGGGCTGCAAATGGAGTCTGGGAAGCTGAGTCTGAGGCAATAGCAGACATCCCATAGGAACAATGGACCATCAGAAATCTTGCCACCTTCCCATCTGAATGCAATACACCTGCTTTGATGTGGTCTTCTTAAATGCAAACATGCAGCAGCGCATATGTTAAAAAAAAAACCAAATAAAATCCTAGCAACATAACCAGTATGTTGTATACGTAATTCTCTCCCTGGGGAGAGGATAAAAGAACAAACCACATGTGACTGATATCAAGCCCCATCACTTAATGTGCCACTGGAAATCATTCAGATATTGTGCTGAAGAAGCCTGTAAAAGAACTGGTGCAAAATAGAAATTGATCTTATAGTTATGAAAGAATATCTGCCCTGCCTACAAGGTAGAACCATAATACCAGCTCTCCTCATGTTATTATTAATAATCATGTTTATTACAGCTGTTGCCAAGGATCAAGTTATAAAGGGAGTTGCAGTAAAAATGGTACAAACACTGCCTTACAGACAATTGCTGCCTTGATGAGCATGAAGGAAGAGGTTTATCACAGCACATTAGCAATGACCAAAACTACAGCAACAAGATGGCCTGAACATACCAGTTCTGGAGAGGTTAATTTAGTCAGGAGATGGTTGATAAATAGAAAAAGAAATGCAGACACAGATGGGAGAAATAAGTGGGCGAAGCCAGTATGGGGTAGCACTGAGGGGGAGATGATGAGGTAGAAAAAGAGGGGTATAGAAAATAACCCGTGAGCAGCAGGGAGATTAATCCCATCCAAGCTAACACCAAGCTCCTGTTCTGCCTTTTTCAGCTCTTCTCACTTACTCCTTGCAGCCATCCCTGACAATCACCCCGTGAAGCAGAGGGGTTTGATGACAGAAGAATCACGGAATCATTAAGGTTGGAAAAGACCTCCAAGATTCTTGAGTCCAGCCTTTGACCCATCATCACAAGGCCAACTAAACCACAGCACTAAGTGCCATATCCAGTAATTTTTTTGAACACTTCCAGGGGTGGTGACTTCACCACTTCCCTGGGCAGCCCGTTCTAATGCTTAACCACCCTTTCAGTGTAAAGGCAACACATGTGCTGCTGTAGGTGCTCAGGTCCCTCCCGTGGAGCCCCAGCAGTGTGGGAGTGCAGAAGAGCCCCCTCACATGCTGGTGTCGCCTGCACGGTCCCCTGCAGCGCTCTGCTGCGGCAGCCAACGGGGCCCACGCTGCGTTACGGCCGGACTCTGTGCTGCTGTCAGCCTTGATCCACTTTGCATTTTTCCTTGGAGGCGGCATCCTCCTCTCCTTCCCACCCCGCTCGATACCTCTGCTGCGTGCTGCTAAGTAGCCGATAGATCTGCCTCAGAGCTGGCTATAGCTGTTCCACGGACGTGGGTGGAGATGCAGTGGTAGCAAAACCTTTTATTAAGATTATATGAAGATTTCCATTTATAAACACCCTCTTTTTACAGGGTTGTAATTTTCAAAAATATCCTAGCTATGGCTTGAAATTTCCCATGCTTTGTCACAGGCAGAGAGTAAGATTGGCTGGGAAAATTGGACAAAGGCTCTTGAATGCATTTTGGTGCAAACACAAATCCAGCACATTTGAGTTTTACAAGCTGAAATATTGCGGGTGGCTGGATTTCAGAGACTGCTAGACATCTGTCCAAGTCACAAATGAAAAACCTCAACACAGCAATAATTAAAATCATTCAAAAAATCCTTTTTTTGCAGACATCCAGTACAAACGTCTCCCACGGTAAACAATTGCCTCTGTTTTCTAGACTTTGCCAGAATCAAACCTGAGCTGAATTTCTTCTTAAAATAGTGCTAAACACAAAAATGTATTAGGCTTATCTAAATCATCTAAAGCTGTGGATAACTGTGCTCCTCCTAATGTTCTATTTCTCTCATTTCCCATCAGTGCTGGCATTCTGGAACTGAAACCAGTTTTTATAAATGCACATGTACCAAATGCATATTACAATTTAATTTATTTGTCAGTGAAATAATTTGCATTTTGTAAATGATATTTTCCTTTGTGATTCAGTGAATGAGTAAAGCATTGACAACATCTCTGATTCCTCAGCAGAGAGATCAGAAACTATTTCCACAGTTGTTAGAGTGACCAGTGTCACTCTGGGTGGGAAAAACATATGAATTTTCTGGCATACAAGCCCTGTTGCAGAGTTTTCAAGGTATATTCGCTGAGCTAGTAAAAGCTACTGCCTTTGCATTGGAAGAAGAGACAGAAATAGATTTTAAATGAGCTAGAAATCAGAAAAAGAATTGAGAAAAGGGCTTGTAAATAGTTGTGCTCTGATGTTGTAGCGTGACGTTGGGTTTCAAACTCCATGAACACAGCTTAAGAGCTGAAGCTGCTGTGGTGGAGGTTGGAGAAATGAAGGCCGAAGTTGATCAGGACATGCAGAAAAGTCTAAGCAAAACAGAAAAGGCAAGTGAAAGAAATCAAGATATTATCGTGGACTTAAAAAAAAAAATCTGTCAATTTGTAGCAAGAACATTTATGTGTGTGTGTGTGTAACGAGTCAAATGTGACACTACAACTGTGAGCCGAGTGACAGGGAGGGTGATGCAATTATCTGCAGTGAGAGAGAAGTGATGTGCATAAGGTGTGGGAGGAGAGGAGGTGCTCCATATCTACCACAGGCAATATCAATCCACTGCTGCCCATCCAGATGTTAGAGGAAGGGAGATACTAATGTAAGCCTGGAGGGAAAGGAGTGGATGGGATGGAGGGAATATTTAAGAGCTGTTGTTTCTCTTTTCATTTTTTTTCCTTTTCCCTATCACAGCAAAAATATTGTAACTAGGACAGGTTTTGCATATAGGGTTACAGCATCAAACTCTCAGAAATCAGAGCGTGTAAACAACATCCTAGCTGGATGAGGACATAAGGACTGAACCATCTCAAACTTGGACTCAAAGACCCAAAGCTCAGATGGATTAATCTCTCCTCAGAAGTACACAGAGGAAAACCATGGGCTAGAAAATTTGTGACTTGGTCCATCCTATCGGGTTGCGTTTTTCTGCTCTGTGTTGCTGATCTCTGAGTGTGCATCAGAGGACAGAGTCAGGCTCACCTTGTGCAGTAGGTCATGTTTTCTAGGGTCTGTAACAAGACTGTAACTCTAGCAGTGGTTGGAATTAACTGTGCACAGGCACAGATTTAACAGGCAAGAAAAGAGGACAAAACCGCCCTCCTTACATGGTAAAAAGTGTCCTGTGCAGTCTGGGACAGTGCCATAAGCTGTGCATGCCTTGGTTCAGATCTAAGCTGAGCCTCTAGCTCAGTGGGAACTTGGGCTTGGCAATTCCCAAACTCCAGATCTTGAATCTTGCAATTGTAATGCTGTGTTCACAAGGCTTTTTGAATGCAATTTCCTTAGTCATTTTTAAATTATGAAGGAGGAGAAAAGACACTTCAAATCTTTCATCTCCAGCTCCACAATGCATTTGTCTCTGACATATCCAGCTGGATCTATAGGGAGATGGTGTCCTCAGTTAAACTGGTGTAAATCTAGTGTGACTCTGAGCTGCTCCTTCAGCAGCGATGGCCACAAACAAGAGAGAAATTAGGCTTGCAGCTGTTAATTAGCTTATGAAGTATGTGGTGTGCTTTAGGGTCCTTCAGGATGCAAAACACTATATAGAAGTTTTTATTAGTTATTAATAATAAAAATACCCAAGAACCCCAGGGAAATAATCCAAAGAATGGAACAAGTCAATGGCAGAGGCAGCTTTCAATTCATCCTCCGTCTTCTGTGCCACTTAAGCTCTCCTCCCCCTTCTCCTCCAAGGCTCAGACACATGGAGGAAGGGAGAGCCCCCCATCACACGTGTTTTAGCAAGTTGGCAGTCTCAGCAAGTCTCCTGTGTTCTCCCACACAATATCGTCAGGCTGCAGTAGGAATTGTGAAATCTGTAACAAAATTGACATCCAACAGTAGAAATTTTAGGGAATAGCAGGGTGTGGGATATCCTCAGCTCTCATGGAAAATTGCAACCCTGCTCCTCTGATCCTGAGCACCTTTTGTTTCAGTGCCCTCCCTTCCTCTGGGGAAAGGACTGGGGAGGTGGGCACTGCTTACTTTCTTTGAAGATCTCTAGGTGAGAGCTGGGGGTCCTTCTGCTGTTGCCTGAGTTGGAGTGAGTGGCTCCACTGGGGATTCACAACCTGTTTTGCCTATTCCAGCCCAGGAGATGGGTATGGAGTCTATTTTAGGTGAGGAAATAGAACAGGAGAAGGGCTGGGTTTTCTCTAGCACTTTTTTACCCCAGGGAACCCAAAGCCCTTCATGCAACACTGAGAAAGATCCCCCAGCGAGGTGGCTCCACAGATGAGTGTGGCAGCCATTACACGCTCACTGAGCTCGCACTTGCCTGCCCTCGGAGAACAGAGGCGGCTTTGCCCAGGCAGGGAATATTGGTTATCCCTTACTCTGTTCAGAAAGTGCTCTGGGATTTTTGCTATCCCTTCAGGCAGCCCACCAGAGATGGCCAGGAGGGAACTGGGCATAGGATTTCCTTGGCAGAAAGCCCTGCCGACTGCAGCGCTTCAGGTTGAGCTGCAACGTGTAGGGCCATGCACTCACGGAGCTTTTCTGCACTGTGTCCTTTGTGCCCTGAAACGCACCACTTACAAATCAGAAAATTAAAGCCCCAAGGAAGAGGTCAGGCCTTTCCAATTTTGCAATTTTCTCTGGCAGTCACTATATCTTGCCTTGCAGCACTGGTGGTTCAGGAGAAGCTCGATTCCAGAGCAGATTCCCCGCTGTGCTCGGGGGAACACCCTGGGATGAGGAGAATGTCAGTGTCCTGAGGCTCTTTAGGATGTTCATCCCTGGTAAATCCACTCCTGACCTGTACCTCACTCACAAAACTATCCAAAGCCTCCCAAACGTTCCTAAAGTGATAAAGAATAAGAAACTGGAGGGAAGATGGGGTAGGAAGAGCAGAGGACTGACATGATGTACAGCAAGCCCCTTCGTACAGACAGCTGAGAAGTAAGCCACTAGCCCTCAGCTATTCCAGAAAGGGGAGTTCTCTACCTTGGCAATGTCTCCAGGGTAGAGACAGCCTCCATTGCCACCCTTCCCAGTCAGCCTGAATTCTGAATCCAAACATGGATTAGTACTGTTTCTTGCATTTCCCATCTATGCTAGAATTTGGGATTTGAAGAGTTGTCTGGGTTATATGTATGGGTTCCAAAACATTTTAGGCTCATATCTTCCTCATGTTTTGGTGCAATTGCTGGCAAGTTACATACCCACTGTAACAACTAGACTGATCTGTGAAAGTTCTAGGAAAGCATTACCCTCTGTGCTGAAAGAGCCATGACAGAGTTTGCTTTGTTACACAGATCATGCTTATTTTGTACTTGGGTTGCTAGAATTCAGAAAATGTTGGTAAACACGGCCTATATCCCACAGGGCTGCACAGAGTAGTTGGCCCACGTGAGAATGATCAAATTGCGTTAGCACAGCTATGCTGTGGCTCCCAATGTCTCTAAATGAGCTGCTGCTGCTTTTCTAACTTGCTGCTTTACTCATAATCCATATCAAACACTGGGTGTTACAGTAGATATTGCACAGATTTGATTTTAGGTCCCTTTTTATGCAGCTGAGCACAAAACAAATGCCAAGCCTTGTGAGTGCTGTTAGCTTTTAGAGGCTGCTATTAGAACGTTAATAATTTTATTATTGTTATTTCTTCAGGGTTACAAGTACCCCAGTGATTTACAAGGAAACAAAGTCGCTTGGCCCTCTCTTGAAGCTCTTACAACAAAAGTTAGACTTAAGCACAGTACTGGGCTTATTTAACAAGCAAACAGCGCCAGCAGGGTGTTTGGAAAAGGGAAGTTTATAGCAGCACAGAATCATGAGACATTTATGGTTGTGTGCATGAGTGTATCCTGTTAGTTTATACTGGCTTTTAAAAAGAAAAGCATAGAGGGGAAAGGTGTTCTAGATTTAGTAACAAAGCCTGCAAGATAAATGAGCGGAGGTCAGTGAGGGAAGGACGATTTGGAAAGGGGAGGTTGAAGAGAAGGCTGCAAAGGAGGAGTGTGAAACTACCTGTGGCACAGGCAGAGAAGGCATACGGGGGACCAGGTACTGCTGCTCAGTCATAATAACCCCTTTGAAGCTTGACTGCAAGTCGTGCTTCTCCACCAGTATTTTTTCATCCATTGAGCACACTAATTTATTACAGAAGAGTCTGTAGGTGTGAGCTATGTGCTAAGGCTAATCTCTGAAGCGTTTTCAGCTACTCTATACATTACGTTACTCTTGCGTCCCGGGGAGGAGGCTATTCATAATGGGATAAAATTTACTCATGATACTAGACTGGGGAATATTATTTCTAAAGTGATCTCGTCCAGTTACATTCACTTAGAGATGTGAAAGGCTGTTTCAGGGTTTTCAATTATGCCCAAGAAGGTACCAAGCCACCTTCGTGGTCTGGATTGTATTACCCAGACACAAGCCCATGAGAGCTTCTTACATCAAACTGTACCTCTGTGCCTCCTCACCTACGCCACACATGGAGTAATGTACGTCTCAGAACTTAAAATCCCCTGCTGGAAAGTCTATAAAACAAGAGCTTGCTTCCTAAAGACTGCCAAAACCCAAATCCCTTCCATATTTGCCCACTTTTCCTTGGAAAGAATTGCCAGTTCTCCACTGAAATCACCTTGCAAGTTTCCAATTTACTGCTGTAGCTGCAGCAGTCTGTGAAGTAACAACACAAGTTGTGCTGCATCCTAGATCTTAACCTCATTCTCTTACCTTTGAACTCAGTTGCCAGACAAGAAATGTGCCAAGATCAAAGAAAGGCAGCATCTCAGTCTCACTGTGTGTTTGTCTCTCCATGAGTAAATCCCTTTTCTTTTTGTCTGTGTCACAGCCACTGCTGAAAGTCACTCTTGGAGCTGGTCAGCATTTTTCAATGAAAATTTCTCGGAGAGATAGAGTCTTTGATCTGATCACCTGCATCCCAGGGGAATAAAGTGAATACCTGAGCTATTTGCTTACTGACAATTTCAGAGCATCTAACTCATGGTTTTGGTATAAAAAAAAGACTTTAAACCCCATCTTTGTTCCACTCCAGTGTGGAACAGGAAGCTTTGTAAATCTAGAGTTTTGCGGGATAGGAAAGTACTTCTCCATTTTTTCCAGCCTACTGTCTGCATCCACTTGACTTCATGTTAGCTACCATGCACCTTACTTAGCATACGTTTTCAGCTTCTCTTTGGATCCTGCTGGGGCAGCTGTGGCTGCTGAAGGCATGGCTGGCCAGCTGTTCCCTGGGGAACAGCTTGTCCATTTAACTCTATTCACAGTTGCCACCTCTCAGTCCATCAGTCTGTCTCTTCAGATCTGACCTCTGAGATCCACTGCGCACCAAGACCTCTTGATCAGCACAGCCTTGGAAGGCAGTGGCCTTGATTTTGCTAAGACAATATTAGAGTCATGTCAACCTCAAACATGGAATTCAGTCTGTGCATTACTGCCTAGTCCAAACTGTCTCTCCTGGAGGCCCTTTTAGTGAACACCAAAATGAATTTTGGCCAAGCTAAAACTAAAACTGTTCAGGTTTTCCACTTATTTCCTCTCTGACCTAACATAACAAAAGGATTGTGCAAATGCCTCTTCAGGGCTGCCCTCCACTCCTACTGAAGGGCTCATCTTTTCCTGTAGTGCACTTCACGGTTCACTGCGGAGCAGAGGTGATTAATACATTAGAGCAAGAATGAATGACTTTACCTAACATCGGGACCATGTAACAACCCTGGCCACTTAGAGATTCCCCTGCAGAGTGGGGGGGAAGAGGAAGCGTTTCTTGACTAGCTGGAAGCCTGCAGAATACCTGTGGAGACTGGCAGGGAAAGCGAGTGAGCTGGGACTGGATGCCTTCCAAGCATCAGAGCAAAACTGAGTCTCTCAGTGGAGGATGCTAAATTTTGACAACGGGAAAGAAACAGATAGACAAGGGGTGAGTGGGAGGGGAAAGCCTTTCCCCGATAATGCTGTCTGCTTGTAGCGTTAGGAATTATTATGTATTTCCACATGCTACGGTGTGTACACAGCATTTTACTGGCAGCTAAACAGTCAGAATTTTTTGTCCAGGATTTTGTAATAAAAAGACCCCAGCCTTTGGTACACTAGCAAGCGAGGATGCTCATCTCTTCAGAAGAGGCTCTCAGCAGCTGTTAGGCAGCGGCTACGGAGCCTGGATCCTGCTTCTGGTGAGGTCAGTGGGAAAACAGTGGGGACAAGATTAGGCTTGAGACATTCAGGGTGGAATGAGGGAAGGAAGTGCCTGAGAAAGGTCACAGGCTGAGTTATGGCCTGTTCATGTCTTGTTTGCTCCTGGCTTTAGCAGGGTATCTCTGAATCATTCCTCATTCTAAAGATATAATACAGTAAACAAATTTAATAGTCAGAAGGGGCAAAGCTTGCCAAGGGCATAGGAGAAGTGGAAGTCATTTACGCAGGAAGACTAACTGCAGTAAATGAGTCCTGAGGGCAGGCACGAGGGAGGTGAAAAAGGTTGTGTGCTGGAAGGAGAGGAAAGGACAGCAGGAGAGGAGGAGCAGAGTCATTGCTGCAGGGTGATGGAGGGGGGTCGGAGAGGGGCAGATGAGCTGAGTTAGCACCAAGTAGGATGGGAGAGGAAGGAGGGAGCAAGCTCCAACAGAGCCACGTGAGGCCTTGAAGCTGAAATGAAGAACTGGACTTTGATGTAGAAGAAGACTAGAAGTCAGCACAGGAATTTGAGAAGGGATGACACAAGTGGAACAGCAGGTAAGGAAGAGATAATGTAGCTGCTGCACACTGGGTGTTTTAGTGAGAGTATTAAGCCTCCCCTACAGTCCTGCTGGGCCTCTCTGGCTCTGAGAATTGAGTGGGTTTGTGCTTTTGTGATCTGGTTTAAATAGCTTGGTAAAGCATCTTCTCTATATTGCTTTTGCCTGGTCAATCAGCTGCACATTAGGAGTGTTAACTCATAAGGGGAGGCAGTTGCTGGGAAAGGGCTGTCCAAGAGCAGTGGGATGGGCCACCACAGCAGCAGAACAACAGGTCACCCAGGGGCTGAGGATCTCCCACGGCGGCCCACAGCCTGGAGGGTGCAGAGCATTTCTAC
This sequence comes from Empidonax traillii, assembly GCF_003031625.1. Lineage (NCBI taxonomy): Eukaryota > Metazoa > Chordata > Aves > Passeriformes > Tyrannidae > Empidonax > Empidonax traillii. The sequence goes on along the minus strand of NW_020955248.1, from coordinate 1,792,537 downwards.
AGAGAGGAAAGCAGTGGCATCACCTCCTGACTTCTATGACTTTCCCAAAAGTGGATGAAGGGGATAACCCCAGCAGTAGAGCATTCCCCACACCCTGCAGGTTCCAAAGAAGATAAATACCACTGTCTCTCTTGTTTATTGCATCTTTCCTTGGTCATGCCTTATCAAGGGTGCTTCCTGCAAGACAGAACTAACAGAATAAGCAAGGAATATGGCTTCTTTTGGGACAAGTTCCATCTCCCATCTCTGAAACCTTGAGTAGATTCTATGTTTTTTTTTTTTTTTTTTTTTTTTTTTTTTTTTTTTTTTTTTTTTTTTTTTTTTTTTTTTTTTTTTTTTTTTTTTAACAGCTCATCACCCCATTCACTCCTCAAGCAATAGTCTACATGTAAATTTCTTCTATATTCTCTCCTTCCATGATCTTTCAGACTTCTTAGTTTTTAGTTTATTGCTCCAGTTCTGGTGACTTTCTTCATGCTGCCTCTTCCTCTTTCTTCTCCTTCTTTCCCAACTATTGGCATGCAGTTTCTCAACTTCCATCTCCTGATCTCTAGGACTGTGTCCTAAAGAGCCCAACTCTTCTCTCCCTACTCAGTGCTGCCTTGCTTTATTTGCACCAATCCCTGTTGTCTCTTCATCTCAGGATTACACTAAACTTTGATTCCCTTCAAGCATTTTCCTCATTGCCTATTAGTGCTCATCTGCAGTTTGACTGGCTCCCTCCTTTCATCTCTCAGTCCATTATGGCAATACCTGCAGTGCTGTGTTAATCCCCATTTCTGTCCAACACTATCTGCATTAAAAAAAATCACCAAAGCTAAACAAAACCAGTCACTTCAAGATCTTCTTCAGGATGCTTTATCAAGTCTCTGGTTTTCAATCGGTTGGGTTATCCTCCATATATGCCATGAGACTTAAAGGAGTTTGTTAAGAACAGTCTTGTTCCTAATCCTTCTTCGTGTCTTAAGCTGTATTAGCCCCTACTCCCTGTTCCTTTGACACTGCTATTTTCCCAGCACACCCCTGTTCTCACCACCTAGTCCTTTTCCAGACAGGTACATTATTCTTTTTCATCTTTCAATCACAGATTTCCCTGATTTATGTTATTTAGGCTCAACACCCCCCTTTCCTGAGCCTTTCTCGTGCCTTTCCTTCTACTCTCTGAGCAGCCCTAGAAACATCTGACATAATTCAGTCGCTCAAGAAAACAACTACTTCTCTTGACCCTGGTACCTCTCATCATTTAGGCCTTACTCTGTCTTTTTACTTTACTCCTGTTTCCAGTAATTCCATAGCTTCTGGTACTCTGCTCAGCTCTTTGAAAAGAAGCCATTATCTGCTGTGTCCTCAGGCTCCTCCATCGACACTGCCGTTCCACTTAACAAGCACCCAGAGCCTCCTTATTCTTCATAGAGCACTTAAGAGAGTTGCTCCCTCCTATCTCTCCTACATGACTGTCCTCATCCATTTTCTCTGTAGGTTCATGCAGACCGTAGTGCAGGAATCTAATGATCTCCTTTCTGCTAATGATGCCGGTCCCATTTCTTTTTTACCTCGTGGCAGCCGTGTGAAATGGTTGCCCACTCCATCTGTCTCGAGGTATTCATTGTGATGAAGGTACTCTTGTTTCTTAGCAACTGCTCAACTTTCAAGTGGTTCTTCGGACAGGGATGCCTCTTTTGTGCTGGGATCCCTTCCCCAGGGACAAATGATCCTTTAAATATTTTTTTTTCCAATAAAAATTATAATCATACTTAACATTCATATTGCTTTTCACTCCTGGAGCTCAAAGCATTTTGCAATATCAGTGAGCACTGTTTTCTCCATTGTGGGGACAGAAAAGCTGAGTCACAGAGATATTAGGGCCAATATTTTCATGTGTTCATTCATTTTATGCATCTTCATTTCTGGGAACCCAGTCTGAAATAACTTAACCTAATTGCTTTGCTGTAGGACTTGAAAGGGAGCAGTAGGTCTTGAGCACCTTTGAACAACACAGAATAGAACAGTAGGTGCAAAATATCTCAACTGAGGCACAGAGAACGGAGTACCTATGAAAATGTAGTTGTATACCATCTGATCAAGACCACAAAGAGCTCCATTGCTTCTGACATCAGAGCCAGGGACCTCCATTCATGAGGAAACTGCTGCTTCAGGGTCTTCTTTCTGCCTTAAGAGGTGGAGAGCTGCGATGGTGCAAAGCATCAGGGTATTTTAGAAGTTTCAGAGTAACTCTTCCATTCGTACTGTGACATATACATACCTCCTCAGTTATTTTTTTTCTGTGAGAAAGAGAGAAAAACAACACTGCCCTAGAAGAACTGGTGGTCTAACAGCTAGGCTTAATATTTTAAGAATGGAAACTGGTTCAAAATTCTTCTCACCCAGCAAAGCCTTCACCCTGGATCTCTTGTATTCTAGATGAGTTAATTAATTATTTGGTTCTTCTGACTGCCTCTTCTCTTTCTCTCCTTCTGACTAGTGATCTCATCTCAGATCTAAGCAAGCTTGTCCACTGAGACTAGAAAATATTTTCCTGCTTACTGTCAGCTTCAACAAACTGACAGTCATACACAAAAAAAATGTGTTTCAGTAAAAAAATTTCTGTGAGCTCCATCAGCTACCTTAAGGTCAATATTCCTCAAATGCACATAACCTTTATAACTGCATTGGCTTGTCCCTGCTTACCTGCAGCCTCTCTTGCCTAAGAAACTTTCTGGATTTGTACCAGCTTTTTTCAGTTAACTCCTTCACAGGTACAATAGTTCCTCTTAATTTAAAATGCTTCAAATAGTCCATATCACTTTCCTGTCCCTCTTCAAAACCTGTTCTGTTTAGATTATGTGATGATTGATGAAAAACTCAACATAAGTGCTTCAGCCCCGAAAGCTAAGCACAGAATCCTAGGCTGTATCAAAAGGAGTGTGGCCAGAAGGTCAAGGGAGGTGATTCTGCCCCTCTATTCCGCCCTTGTGAGACCCCACCTGGGATACTGCATACAGTTCTGGTGTCCACAACATAGAGAAGACATGGAACTGTTGGAGCAAGTCCAGAGGATGGCCACAAAGTTGATAAAAGGACTGGAGCACCTCCCCTACAAAGACAGGCTGAGAAAGTTGGAGCTGTTCAGTGTGGAGAAGAGAAGGTTGTGAGGAGACCGCATAGCAAGATTCCAATATCTGAAGGTGGCCTACAGGGAAGCCAGAGAGAGACTCTTCATCAGGATCTATAGTGACAGGATAAGAAGTAATGGGTACAAATTGAAAGAGGGCCAACCTAAATTAGGTATTAGGAAGAAATCTTTTATTGTGAGGATGGTGAGCCACTGGAACAGGTTACCAGGGAGGTGGTGGATGCTCCAACCCTGGCAGTGTTTGACGCCAGGTTGGATAAGGCCTTGAGCAACCTGGTCTAGTGGAAGGTGTCCCTGGCCAAGGCAGGGGTGTTTGGGACTGGATGATCTTTAAGGTCCATTTCAATCCCTCAACATTCTATTATTCTAACATTTTTGTGAATTTTTAACTCATATTCTCAACCTAGGTATATCACAACAGCAATTCTACCAGTCTTCATTTCTACTGCATGGTCTGACCTTTGAAATATTCTTGTTTAGGTCTTCTCCAAATCTGTGTGTACAACTGACCATGACTGGTATTACATTTTTGCCTTTCTGTCTCAAACTCTTAGTTTTCCGTTCATTTTGAGGCAAAATTTTAGATTCCTCTCTTTTATTTTCCAAACTGACTTGTTCCAATCTGTGCTGTTTCTCACATTTCTCTGCTAGAGCCGGCTTCCTCAGTGTCCCACAGCTCCAGCTGTTGGCATATCTTTTTCCAATACTGTTTCCTTGGCCTGGCCTAACATTTCTGTCTCTTCGCTTTTTGGACTCTCTCTCTCTTTTCCCTCTGTCTTGATTTCAATTGATCACAGATTTGTTTTTCAATTGTTTTTTAAAACTTTAGCCCTGTGTTTTTCCACTGTGAACCCAAGCCAGCCTGCATTTTTCTAGCACACAGTGCAAATGTTACAAAATATAGGACCGAAAAGTAACATAAAACTGTAATTCCATGCACGGTAAACAGAAAGTCCTTATTTCTTTTGAAGAACCTGGGAGATATCCACTCCCTCAAAACTATTAACAGTCTCTTCCATGCGTTTTCAAATAATTCTTGGAGAGAAATAATAGTTTCCCTTAATTTGTTTGTTGACATTTTTTTTTGACAGCACAAGGGCAATTCAACCTCTGACTTGTTTGCTAATCTGTTTCTGCCAGCATTGCTTTAAGTATATTAGATGTGAATTTCAGTTATTTTCTGACTGGACACATATACTAAGTGACTTTTATCCTATGCCATCAGCTGGAAATGGAAAATATTTTGGTTTCTTGTTCCCCCATAAAAGAATACATCAAAAGTATGCCCGAAAAAACGGAGGCTTTTGCAACTTTTGTTGCTACATGTAAATTCTAAGTTTTCCTCAGACAAAAATTTCCAGTAAGAGTTTGGTAGTGGCTTTAACTCGTTAATAGTAGTGTCTCATCAGAGTGAATACTTTTTGATTATAGAATCAACATTTGCTTTTTACAAACACGTTCTCTTAAATGTTGCTGTTTGAGGGAAAATCCGTGCCAGTAAATATGTTGCTAGAACAGTCACAGAAGGCAGACAAACGGAGTGGGAGCACAATTGAAGCAAATTTGTTTAAAGTAAACGGAATGATCACACACAAATATTTTGTGTGATATTTACTAAAACCTATGTTCTTGCCCATCTGATAACTACATTTTTTTTTTTTTTTGCAAATTAAGGTACAACATCTTGACAACAGGCTCATCAGAGCGTAACCTGTCCCTTCAAATGGCGGGAGTTAACCAGCAGTGTGAGATGTACCTCGCTGAGCTTTCATTAGAAGGGTAATCTTAGCGGTTAGTCTGAAATTCAGGTCACATACACTTTTCACTCCAGGTGCATGTATACACTCGGTCAAAGTTTGACTGCAGCCTCAGAATCCTTCTTTGATGAAGAAAATGTGACTGCAGAATCAATACTTAAGGATAATGACAGGTAGAGGGCATGAATAGATCCTTTCTCCAGGTTGAAATATACCAGTTTCTCAATTACTCGTCTGCCCAAATATGTTTCTTTTATTGGCTGCTCCAGGAATGCTGCTGTTGTAGCAGAGGATAGTCTTACAGGTGCTATTAAGGAGCACAACACTGCTATGCTGTTTATATTTATATTTATATTGCAAGGGGCAAGTGTGGAGGAGTCCAGTGGTAGTTAAGATAGTTTAAGCTGTGTGAATTATGTCATGGCAGGACAGGGAAAGAGACACGTTGCAGCAGCTCACACTGTCTCTGATTCACTCAGTTCAAGCTGTGAAAGCAACGAAATGTATGCATTTTGCTGGCATTTCTATTAGTTACAAAATTCCATCTTCTCCATCCAAACCAGTGAAACAGCTCTTTTAGCTTGCTGGATGCAAAGGCTTTGCTCCTGATTGGGGAAGCCCTGGAATTAAATCCTAGATGTTGTGTGCAGTGAAATGGCTGCTGTAATGGCTGCGGGTAAAGAAAGTTGGTATTGGAAACGTACATTGCAAACCTCTGATGAACTGTTTAAAAGAGAGGTGACAGAGATGACAGTGTCGCCACATCTAGGTCTGGATCAATCGTGCTGCTGTGCACCATTGCATGCCTAAGGTATAGATTATAATGCAGCTATAAAACTGATGAGCAGCCCTGGGAATCACACATAGTTCAAAACAAAGAAACCACCAAGCGCTCGTCTACCATATTCAGTGCAGTGACACCCTGTGCCATGGTGGGTACTAGTGACTGTGAGCAAGAAGATCTGGGGCTATTTGCAAAGCCAAATGACTGGATTCCTCTAGCTGCACAGCATTAGATTTGGAATACAATATCTCTAACGTAGCCCCATTTCCTAGCTGGCCTGGGAAGTCAGCTCCAGGCAAGTGGGATTAACAGCACGCTGATATGCACACATGCAAGGAATTAATAGAGGTGACAGTAAAGAGGAGATGCCTGTGACCAGTGCCCGTGACCAGTGCAGCACCTGCTATGACAAAGGGGGAAGTTTCTGATCATACAAGAGGCTCAAGCTGTTACCAGGGGTCCACACAAAACTGTTTGCAGCCCCATGCCTGGAGCATCAGTGTGCAGTACCACCCAGAGGGGCAGCTTCTCCCAGGAGCCTGGTGTTTGGAATGGTTCCTCTGGCTGCAGGTTTGACTGCCCTGACCAGGATAGATGCAGTAGGGCAGCCTAAAGTCTGTTTTGTGTGTTTGTCTAACGTGTCACAGTAGGAGGTACTGCTTTATGAAATACTTGCTGTTTCTAATTGCAACCCAGGGTTTTCCAGACCAGTGGCACTGGCTGACAGACATTCACGTGTTCTCAGATTGCCTTTCACTGTGTTTCTCATCCTCTCATTTGTCCAACAGACCATTGAACTATTGAGCAGCTCTGGCTGACACAGTTTTGCAGCTCTGAGACCTACAGCATATTATCTCAGCATATGGGGACTATGATCCCTTGTCACATTTAGGGAAAAAATCCGAAAACAGCTAAATTGGTTGGTGTTGCTGTTAAAACTTTCAGTCCACTTTGCACTGTATGATGAGAGTTGTATAATCCCTGAGCTGTTGTGCAATTTCCTGAATAGGAAGTTGAATAAATATGATTTCAGAGTGCTATTTTTTATTTTGTTCCTCCTGATAGGACATTGTACCTCTGTGCAGGAATTCAAGTTCAGTAGCATCCGTGCTGACCAGAGACAACTTCACTGGGCTTATACATCTGCCCCTGCTCCCAGGACTCTGAGGATGCGTTATGATGTGGTGACTTATCCAGCCTAACCCTTTGGCAACTGTAAAGAATAAGTTCCTGTTTCATGCGCAGAAGCCTATAAGAGGCAGCTCACAAAGAGAAGTCCACCCATCCCCAGGACAGAGGGGAGCCCCATGTGTATTTGACTTCAGGGACTAGAAACAGGGTGTGTGGGATTTCACCAACTGGTGCAGAGAGGCATTGGAGATGTTCCCATGGGTTCATAGCCTTCAATTTGCACACAGTGAGCTCCCAAGGAACTTGATTCTGCAGATCATATTTTCCTATCTCTCTTACTCTCTGGCTACTGTGATAAGTCAGATGAAACACTGCTTTCTCATAGGTGTGATACACAAGGACAGAAGTTTAAGCTTTTTAAAAAACAAATTTGTCTTTGGGAGTTTGAGCATAGCTGTTCTACAGTGATAAACCACGTTCATTTGAAGTTCTGCTGGGACAGGACATCCATGAAACCTGGCCCCAGCTGGGTAAAGCCCTGAGCAAACTGGCCTGGCCTCCCAGCTGACCCTGCTTTGAGCAGTAGCTTGGACTAGAGAATTCGTGAGGTCTCTTCCCACCTGAATGCTCCAGTTATCCTATGATTCAAACTTAACAAACATACACAAATATCTGACCGACCTTTTCTTTACTGACATCCCCCTGCCTTGTGACTGGAGGGTGTGTATAAACAAGCACAACTGGAGGTGAAAGTCAGTGCTATGCCATTGCAAAGCCTGGCAACACAGGGATTAAATACATACACAACATGGCAATGACCAGACTAGAAATACCTATGGAGCAGCTCTAAAATTCCATTCTACCAAGGATCTAGCTGCTGAAATTTGTTGTGTAACTAGGACTTACAAAGAGAAAAGGGATCAGATTGAAAAACATGTACAGGGAAAATCAGACTTTCTCAGACTGCAGGATGTTGACAGATTTCTGTCAGTGTAACATAAAGTAAAAGAAGCTTCCGTGCTACTCTAAACGTATGAAATGGATGAGTGCTCCAACAGATCCACTCCATTGGCTTGTTGTGATGTTCTTCAGAACGGTTAAGCCTCTGAGAACATTTTGGAATGGAAGCCCAGACTTCCCCTAAGATTTATGATGCATTATTATTATTTCCAACTCACCAGTGAAACTGAATCAGAGAAAAAAACCTGAAACTGAATTCTGACTCAGGCCAGGGGTGTTTTATTCAGCTTGGGGTGACCATGAGTCTCACCGCATTTGAGAAGATCAGGGAAACTGGAATCCCAGAATCCCAGTGAAGCAGTCTCAACATCCAAAAAGCAATGCATTTCATTGCATGTTGCTGCATTTTGGTGGAAAGTAAAAAATCGTCTTGCAGTTCATGTGAACTTGCAGCTAGAATCCAAAATTTATTGACTGTTAAAATCACCAGTAAGCCCCAGTTCCTTGTCTATCCAGCGTGGGGCATAACTTCCTTCAGAGGCACACCAGAACATTTCTGTGCATGCACTTGCTGTAGAAGACAGAATGGGGATTATCAGTTTTGTCCCTTCTCCAGTGGGGCTTGTAAAAGTTCATTCCATTACTGCACTGATGAGACTGGTGCAGGCAATGAGGTCATGACTGCAGTTACCTTGGACCTTCGAGGGTCTCTGGGGAATCACAGCCCTTTTCTCTAGGAATGCAGCTGCACGCTTTCAACCTGCATTTATCTTACAAAGCAGTGTGTCTCGATTTGAGGTTGTGCACAAAAGGATTCTTCATAATGGACTTGACAAATCTGGGGCAGTGCATGGAAAATCTCCCTTCAAGGGAACAGGTTCAGGTGCACCGACACCAATTTTCACTCTTCAGCAGATGGAAGGCTATTTAGAGGTGGAACACTAAGGATGGCATTATTTGCCAAGACTTGAACTCTGGGGTTGAAAGGAAGGGAGCTGTCAAACAGAAAGGTTATGCTGGAAAGAAACTCCCAGACCACCCCAACTCCATTGTGTCAGGAGGACTGAATCATCAGTGACCTTGAGTAGATACTTCTCTAAGGGTGGTAGAGGGCTTCATGAAGACTTGCTGTCCCTCTGGAATGTGTCCAAGGAGAGATATGAGGTGCGTCTGAGGAAAGAATCTAAGATGAAACAAGAAGATTACAGCCATCCCAGCAGATGGAAAGTGGTAGCACTGACTGACCTGACAGACTTGTTTGTATGTGTATGGTGAAGCCTGGAGATAAGTTGCCAGGGATGGCTGAGCACATTCTGTCCCTGAGGATTTCTGGATGGGATCCTCAGACTGGGATATGTCTCCCTGTGAACTCGATGAAGCATACACCAGTTCCAGACTATGTTGCCACGCTCAATAGCTTGTGGGAGAGGAGCAGTGTAAAGACAGTCTCGCCACTCTGGACTTAAGAAATTACTCTGAGTGGGGTGGGAGGTCAAGATCTTCACTTGTCTGCTGCAAGAGGGAAATGTTCCAGGTAGGAATAGAGTCCTGGGGTGCCATGCAGAATAAAGCTAAGATGACCATACTTCTGATGAAAGGCAAAAGGTGAGGGATGAACAGGCTTTTCCTTTCGTTGTCCCATACTTCCAGTCGCTGTTGTGCTCTTTGAGGTTGCTGAGAAATACCTAACTAACTGTGTTAGAATCTTCTTGTTAACTCTCTGTGGTGCTAATGAGAGGAGTGAGAGCACATTTGGGAAAAGGTAGAAAGGGAGAGAGTGTGGAAAAAATCTTGGAAGGAAAGCCAAGGACAAGCAGATATAGTCATGATGCTTTGGCTGGGGTGTATATTGAATAATACTTCCGAGTTGCCCATAAAGTCAAAATCCTGGCAGAGGATGGATCTGGATGCTAACTCAGCATTTGTGTGCTATGGAGAGAATACCATGGGGACTCAGTCCATTTTCCTCATTGGAATGATCAACTCAAGTGAATTAACTTGGTTTCCAACTCACCCAACCTTAATCATCCTCCTTTGAAGTTCTCCTTCCTCATTCATGCTGTAATTGTGCCCAATATATAAAATCCGATAGTCTCAAAGGCATCCGGAGTAGAAACCACAGAAGGAACACAGAGGCCTTTTATCCAAAACAGACCTACACTGAGAATTAATCCTGGTTTTGGATACTGTAATAGCTCCTAGATTAGAGAGACACAAGAAGGTAGCATGGCTGGACTGCTAAGTGTGTCTCTGCTTGCTGCCCTTGAAAGGGACTGATTCAGGGGACTTTGTTCACCCACACTAAAATACTTGGTGGCTTAAAGGAGGGTGGAAAACCTTGTTCTGATGTTACATAAGCACATCATGTAACTTAAACTGAGGGATCAGTTCAACTCTGTAACTGTGAGCAAGCATAACTGTAGTGAAATAAAGTTGTTATAAGAGGGAGTGAGAAGGGGTTTAGGGACTGACTTTTTCTGCCATATCTCTCGGGAAGAAAATCTCAATGAAATCCACCAGTATTAATGAAAGCCAATTGGAACTTGATAGGAATTATTTTGCTATTTTGTCAGCGTTGGTTGGAACACAGGGATTTAGGAAGATTTCATTTGTAGAAGCACATCTAGGAACACTGTGCTGTCTCCTCTGAGCTGTGAGATGCACAAGCCTTTGGGAATTTCTGTTTCTCTCAGGATATGGTTTGTATTCTACTTTTCAGATTTTCATGGGAGACCAACAAACTCACATTACTGGCATCTGTTGACTGGATAAGGACACACAAGCACAGACCCAAATCCTATCTATGTTCTATGAAGCATCCAGAAAGATGGAAAGGAAATTCAGGTTGCCTGGAATCACTGCACCTCTTCTAAAAATTGTCCCTATGAGCTAGGGAGAGGACAGCCAGGATGGATAAACAAATACCTTTTCACAGTGTGGTGAACTGTCAAGGTCCCAAAGAATGGGCTTCAAGAAAGTCCTTCTCAAATCATTAAGCAGGTCATGTCAAAGAAATGGTGAATGAGACAGTTGCCCACTGTCATGCTGGGTCCAGGAGTTGGAGTGGGAAGGAACACAGTGAGTGGGGACCAGCACAGCATGTAGGGATCCCAGAGAATGGAGCATGCTACAGCTGAGACATTTCCTAACTGCATTTGCTGGCATTGCACCTGGCTCTGAACAGAGCATTTCATTGCTCTTTATTGGGAGCATGCAAACATTTCCTCCCATTTCAAAGGAAGGAGAGGGAAGAGCTCAGCTGTAGGGGAGAATAGAGAAATCAGAGAGCGAGGGAGGGAGCAGGGAAGGAAAGAGCAGGTATAGTGCATGTCCGATGAGGTCCATCTGTTCCTCATTAACCAGATGTCCCCCACCCACCTCCTGAAGTGCCATTGACTGTGTATTGTCAGGACAAGAAGGGGATAACAATGCCACCACGGCGCAGACATTCATACACCAACAGGAGTCCTGCCACGCAGACATCCTTCCCTCTACTTCCCTTCCAGATTGGATGCCAAGTCCCTCTTTTTCATAATCGGCTTTTAAACAGTTACATCCTCATAAAGCTTTTTGCATTATAATTGCCATGTGTTTCGTCCTGCTCTGAAAATGGCAAGCTATTTCAGCCCAGTTTACCAGAATCAGACCTTTCTTCCTGTGTATCACCACTTCCTGCAGCATTTAGATGAGAGAAGAGTGAACCCTTGTTTTAAAAAGTGATTTCTGCTTGCCAAACTTCATTATTTTAAGAGTCAGAGAGTCCTTGGATTCACACCTGTATCCAAAGTACAGCAGTAGATTTATGGACAATTCAACCTACTAAAGATTATTCAGAAACGCGGGAAGAAGCATAAATTACTTTCTCTATGTTGTTAGCCAAGGATCATTTATAATAAGAGCCCATCGAGTCATCCTTACTCCAAGGGTGATCTGTGCATTGGTCCGTGTGTGGGCATGTCAGCCCACACAGGAAAACTCTATCTCATTCCCTGGGCTGTATTCACAGCCCGTTCATGGGAAGCCTTCCCTTACCTCCACGTCCCTGATGAAACCAAAGCACTGTGTCCTCAACCCTCTAAATCATACCGCAGCACAGCTCATAAATTGTGGTGTGCAAATGGAGCATCTGCTGAGCTGCAGCCACAGATAATGTGATGCTTCCACCTATTTTCCTTCATAAAAGCGTGCAGGTTATGCTGTGCACTGGGTTCCTGTCTCAGGGACAGCTAGAAGATAACCTGTGTCTTAATCTTGTCTTTTTGCTCTGAGCTCCTGCACACTGAGCTTGAATGGGTAGAGGAGATCCAGGTGGGCGTGTCCTCCAGAACCAGCAGCTCTGAACACTTGCCAAACGAGCAGCTGAAGTCCTCAATTGCTTGTTGAGATAAATATCTGTATCTCTTTCAGAGTCTTTGTACTTAGTGAGCCTCCAACTCCACTAGAACAGCACTAGGTTTAAATGCCTCTGCCCCAGGTGCCAGCTGTTGAACAGCTGGTCCTGAGCCTCATGTTGGTGTGGGACCTCTGCATGAGTTGTGCGCTCTCCTCGATGACACGGTGTTATTACTCTGCTGGAACTGAGAGAGTACCTTGCTGTGAATGCCTGCTCACTATGAGGCAGAAGAGTCCTTCACACATCATCGACAGCAGTTGGTCCTTGAACCCTGGAGGACAATGATGGAGACTGAACAGAGGGGTGGTGGGGTTGGTGAGCCCTACGCACGTTGGAAAAAGCTGAACAAAGCCATGTAAGGATGGAAAAGATTGAAGAAAGTCTTGATTGAGAAACAAAACAGGAAACTTCATCGGGAGTCAGGAGAGAATGGATGGCAGAGGGGGCAGTGAATAGTTTTTCAAAGAAAAAAGCCTAGTTTGGTGAGGGGAATAACCACGATCAGAAAAGACAAATTATCAACTGGCATCCGAAGGCAGGAGATCTCCCATTAAGTCAGAAGGAGAGTGTTTATTGTTTTCTCATGATCTGTATTTCCTGAGACATGATGGGTTCAGACATTATATGCAAAGTTCATCTTTATCACAAATGTGTTACATCTAGCAGTGCCTGCTAAATGAGAGCATAAGCCAAAAGGCTCATGTCTCATGATAGGATTCTGTGAAAAGCTGCACTTAAGCTACCTGGGGAAGTTGTGTGCGCCTGCAGGGAGAGGCAACTGCAGTAGGAAGTCAAGTTGTCAGGAAGAGATGGTCGATAGAGGCTCCGTGCCCCTCAAACATCCCTGGAGATGCCCAGTCAGGTGTAGTGCTTTTTGTCTCTCTTTACGCCCCAGAGCCTAAAAGCACATTGGAAACTCAGCAGCTGGATTCTGTGGCAGCAATCTGATTAGTGTCCAACAAATGGCTGCTGGCCAGGTTTGTGACAACCTGATCAATCAAATTCAGAAAATCCCTTTTTAGCTCCACAGCTGACATTGGAAAAGATCTGGGAACATGTTTGGGAATTGGAGACACCTGCTGAACATAAATGAGAAAGAAAAAAATAACACAGACAAGCAGGCGGAGAAAGAAATGAATGGAGGATGGTAAGATTATTCCACGTGCTGGTGTGTGGAAGAAAGCAAGCCATGTGAGGTGCCAAACCGTGTCTTTGCCTGCATCACATGGCAAAGATAAGGCTGCACTGTGATGGCAACTTAACGTGAATGCATCTCCATGTCTTGCTTTTGCAGTAGGAAGTCACACCTGAAAATTTCTCCAGGTGATTTACAACTGACATGGAAAGCCTGAGGAGAAAGCTGGGATCCAGCAAGACGTGGAAAGACAAACCCAGAGTTCCTGTTGTTGCTATTAAACACCATCTGTCACAGATGTATGCAGGAATTCAGTATTGGATTCTTCTTACATCACAAAGGTTAAATGAGATAGTCTGCATCTTAGCCTTACATGCATCACTGCTGAACGTAAGAATCAGTGGTTTATGTGCACTTGTAGTAGCTATGGATTGGATCCAATATGTTAACTCCAGGCCTTCCTTCCCTGACACTGCCCAAGACTTAAACACCACGGATTTTATTTTTCTTTTTTTTTCCTTGCTGTTTTCTTCTTCTCACTCAAAGCATTGTAGAGTTGGTTTGTTTTTTAAGAAAATCTTTTTTAGGTACCAAGTAAGTCTGCAGCTGCAGCAAGAACAATACTCTGGTGTTCTCTCTTTCCCCTTTGGTTTTAACAACCTCTGAGTATCAAACAGGCTTTGCTTTGGAGAGAAAAAAGATAATAACGAATGACTTAAAATAGCTCTGCTGAGGAAAATATGAGTTTGATTTCAATTGCAGTGGGAATAACTTCTTTCCTGGCTCTCTCAGTGGCTCTAATAGAAGACCAGCAAGATCTGATGCGGCTCCTGCAGAGACCTCCTATGTTCAAAGGATCTGGGAGCTTGCAAGAAGTACTGTAGGGCTTGAATCAGCTCTAATACATTACTGATTGCAATCCATGATATTTCCATGGTGCTTTAGAGATCATCTGCATACTTCACACTTGGAAAACAGGCAATGCCCTTCTGTGGTCTGATAGGCAGTGGAACCAGGTAAACAGCACTGTGGAAGGATGATGGAATGATCTGGATGTGGACTTAAGACTTGCCGAAAAGTGAGTTTGTCTCCGCTGCAGTTTTTGTGCATACTTGGTTAACCACTTAACCTTCCCATGTCTGAAGTTTTCCACATATGGAATGGACATGGGAGCATTTTATTTTTGTCCAGTGACACTGGGTAGTGAAATGCATCAAGGGGTGAAAAACCATGTACCAACAGAAAGGCTTCTATTGCTCTGAGCAGAGGACAGCAATGGCATGCATAGAAGGCACAAATTGAAACATCACCAGCAGCATCCATTTTGCTGATGAAAACTGGGACATTGGCTTCAGTAAATCATCTGTTAGCCTTTGTTTACCTGACCAGGGAAGGCACTAGTGGGTTTGGAATGTCATCTTGATTTGTACCAGCAAAACTTTCACACCATGATCTGCCACTCTGTATTCTGGAGGGGCTATGTGTGTAACGGAAAATGAATTTATTTTGAGAGGTTTAAAAATGTTATTGAGACTATTCTTACATTCCTTTTCTGTGAAAGAAAGCATCAGTTATTACTCGACTAACCACAAAGACCTCATAGGAGGTCATAATTATTCTTAAAAAATATCCTAGAATAGTCTTTCTATGCATAAAAATGTCAACATTTTGAAGTCCTGCCGTTCAAAATTACTTCTGTTGGGAAGCTGAGGATTTCCAGCTTTTTCAGTGGTATCTGGAGCAGGATGGATGGTGTGGGGGTTAAAGGTGGCTTTGCGCTGTGTTTGTATTTTTCTGACCATCAGACCAGAAGAGATTGGCTTAGTCTCTGATGCAAGTTGGAGTACCTCAGGGCTGTTGTAACATATACCTGACCAAATCATAACTGAAAACAAGGGACCACTGAAGCAGGGGACTCCTGGGACATGATGCCTTGTTGCTTGTACTGTTCTTCCTTTACCCACATTCCCTAATTGAAGGGAGGTTTACGCATTTTTTTGGCTGTGTGCAGGTTCCTGATGATAGGAAATTTAAACCACCAATGTGCAGCAACGTTAGCAGAGGGCAGGATCTCTTTCCTACTCCATGGAGTCAAGCAGTAATACAATTAACTGAAATAGCACGATGTTTTCTGTCGGAAAAAAAAAGAAGCCACTGCCTCAAGACTAGATCTTACTTGTTTTGGGCCTTGGGCCAGTGTTGTTTTGGAGGAGAAAACACAAATGTCACAGTGTCTGTTTAAACTAATAAATGAGACAAATGAACATTTTCCAGGGAAGACATACTTCAGCCATAAGAAGAGGCCGTAACCAGGTTCACTAGAAGGCTGTGCAGCAAAGCCTTCTCATAATTCCCCTGATGTGCTCCAACAGGGCTCCTGGTGAGTTCAAGAGATGGTATCTGAGGAACCCAGCATGACCTCGAAAAAAACGGTGTGACACAGCAGTACCTGATATAACCAGTGCAAAACCACCATGATAACCTAGCATGACCCACAAGACTGACCCTGTGACAACGTTTGATTTATTACAAATGACATGGATTTAATCACTCACTGGAGAATGCCGAATGACGCAGCACAGCATTGCTCGCTGTGGCTCTACTGAACTGGCACGCTCTGATTGGCTTTGGGAACACACCCATTGGGTGATTCACACAATTAAAGAGCTGCCAATCCTCCCAACACTAATGAAATACATTTCTATTTTACTGGTAGTACTTTCTAGCAACCCATTTAGGTTTTTCTGTTGCTCTCATCACCCTAAGGTATGAGCACATCACGATTGATGGACAGCTGGTTTGCAGTTGAAGTTAAAAAGAAAACCTGGTCCTGAATAAGATAAAATTGAACAATGCATGAGTTTATAAGCAGAATACAAATGTTCAGACAGATAATTTATTGCTATACTGGGTTAGCGTAGGTTGGATGATGGACCCACCTTGCAGGGTAGACACACAATAACATTAATATAGAAATATTAAGAACTGTGTGGTTTAAGTAAACCTGTCTATAAAATTGTTGTAAAGTGTGTAAACTATATCTCAAATATAATTTGAGATTTCCTACAGATCGTGGGAGAGACACTGTGGTTCTTCTCCAGTGGAAGGAAAATAAAGATAGCTTCAAGGTGCACAGAAAGCTGTCCACTACGGTCACTAATGTATGAGCATGTGTCAGCCAGAGCATGCGTATAGGGCTCAGTCCTAAAATTCATTCCAGTTGATTCATCCCATTTAATAGCACAAAACAACAAATAATTTTGCTTAAATTCCATCTGAAGACATTCTGTATTTAGGGGTAATCCTGGAGAAC
Source organism: Empidonax traillii (assembly GCF_003031625.1). Classification (NCBI taxonomy): domain Eukaryota; kingdom Metazoa; phylum Chordata; class Aves; order Passeriformes; family Tyrannidae; genus Empidonax; species Empidonax traillii. The sequence continues at coordinate 1,775,931 of NW_020955248.1, read as the reverse complement.
ATCAATTCAGGGACATGTGAATGTGTTGGCAGTTAAAGACTCTTTTCTTCTGCAATCTGGACCGAGTATGATCCAAACATGATGGAAGATTTAGTCCATCTAGGACAGCCGATAGAGTCTGTCACAAACTAAACTAGTTCAATACTATTGTCTCAAACCTTGCAACAGACCTAAATTTTCCTATTAGAGCTTCAGTTTCCCTTACTTCTTTTGCATGTCCCTTGGTCTAACATCCATGAGGATCCAGATCACTTCCTTCCCTGCATGAAAATTAAATCTTCCCTCAGCTGTAGGCTCTTTCCCGATTCTCCACTCATTTTGCTGCTGTACAATTAAAAACCAGATTCTCCCTCATTCAATCGCACCATCCTCCTAATCTAATGCCCTAGTGTTATCCTGATAACAGCATGTAGAGATGTGTACTGATCTGCCTCCCATCTTGTCATCTTCTCTCACATATCCGACCCAGCTCCCAGGGTCTGATTTTGTACAACTATGACCATTTAGTCTTGAGAATTGATCACTGGCCCAGAGGCTAAATGTTTGTTATCCAGAAAAAAAGAAAAAAAAAAAAAAAGATGACGTACAATTATTCTTATTTTAGGTCCTGAAAAGGACAGGAAGTCCTACTACATTAGCAGTGAAAGGAACAAGAGTGGCTCAAGAGGGTCTTGGCAGGTTCAAAAAGTCACAACACTTGAAAGCATAGTCCATATTTGATCACCTATCAACAATTTATCAATAGCTCAGTGATTAAAAACAAAGCCCTTTCACTTCATTAAACACATTCAGTGCCGTTTGCTCTACATTCCAAATGGCTGAACTGATGTTCCACTGCAGCCTATTTTTAGTCTTTCTGATTAGTTCATTATTTGGGAAGAGTTACTGACTGTATCTGTTGCAGAGATCTAATTCTTCATGCGGATCCCAAGGAAGAGGAAGCAGGGCTTCATATAGGTCTTGAGAATTTGTTTGGATGTCGGTTTAACCACTGTCACTGCCGTGGTGCAGCTCAGTGAAGTGATGAGCATGGATCTTTCCTCTCCTTGAATCCTTTAGTTTATTTTTATTATGGGGAAGAAGCCCTGTAACATACTACACTTTTTTTTTTCCCCCAAGAAAACGAAGATCTAGATTGACAAAACTAGCAGTCTCAGTGAGAATTAAACAAGATGCTCAAAATAAGTGATCTCTTGGGTGTCTGAGTAAATTACCACCTCCAGATCAGATTTTATTTATTTTCAGAACAAACTATTTCTTTGCTGGTAAATCCTGCAGTTTTGTCATGAATCCAGTGAATTTTCACTGGTAAGTGACAACCCTAGAGACAGAAGTGGCCGTATATCCCCAGGGCAGATACCACATGGGCAAAAGCATTCCAGCATTGTCTCTTCAGCAAGCTTCAGTCCTCTTGTGAAAGGACAGGATCTGCAGGTCACATGGAGATTAGTCTCTGCGTCCTTCAGCCCTGCCTGCTAAGACCGCAAAGGAGAAATCCAGCTGTGATGGTATCTTCTGGCTTGGGATTTCTCAAGCACTTACAGACACATCTGGGCCAAACTCCATTTCAGAACCCCAAACAGTACAGTTCTCCTCCATAAGAACAGAATAAGATGAGACCATTAATTTCTTTCAGACCACCTGTGGTTACCAAGCATGGGGAAAAACCCCTCCAACCACATAGGCACGCCTGTTTGGGTTTAGAGATTTAGACTTGGATTGAGAACTGAGAGAAGTTCTTACTATAAGACTCCATGGCACAATGTAATGTGACCTTGCATGGGTTTTGCAACCTGCACACCTGAGTAAGCTCTACATCCTGACAGCTCTCAGACACACAGCTAATTTGCCTGTGCAGAGCACCATGGTTGAGTAGCCATTAGGGCTGGAAATACCTACGCTAACTTGTTTAGAGTTGTTTGGATGCCTCTTTCTGGCACTACCTGGTGCTGGGCAGGCATGACCTATTCTGCATTCTGCTCAGCCTGGACAAGGAGATGAAGTCAGTTCTAGGTGTAATACCCTCTTACCGATGTCAAAAGCAACAACACAGAAACAAGTTCTACATATTTGTTGTCTTCTGCTTTGCTGTCTCTCATATGTCATTTGTCATCTCAGATTGTCACTTCTTTGATGTAGGGACAACAGCTTTTGTGTATGCACAGTGTCTAGCATGAAGGTGTTTCCACTCTGTGTGAGGTATTTTTGGTGCAGTTGCAATGGCACATAGGCAATAAAAGGTAAAACACTCAGAAAACCTCTGCCGAAGAACAGCAGCCAGAGAGGAGCTTTAAGTGTTGGTTCCCCTGCTTTACCGAAGACAATTTAGCCAAACCATGGGTTTTCTGCCATGAAAACTGTACCTCAGGCCTCCAGAAGAAGGACAAATTCATTTGACCAGTCTCAGTGTAGGAAGTCGTCATGTCTACCTTAAGTTGCTTACATAGGTACATTTCTTGGCATCACCAAGTCAAACACAACATTTTATACTTCAGCTTCTTTGTTTCTTTCTTTCCTCACCTTTCCTTTTTTTTTGACTTTTCTGCATGGAGCTGCAGCCTCTGGTCACACTTTCCAGATTTCTGCACATCCATGATTGGTAGGTCTATGTGATTGATCCTTATCCTGTCTATGTGTGCCTGAACCATTCTTTTTCCCATGGCTGAAGCAGGAAGGAGTGAGAGAAAAGGCTTTCAGTGGTGGCAGATGCTGGCATCATCAGGTGAAAAGCTATCCCATTCCACAATGCAGAGAAGATGGGTGAGGAGGTCTGCCTCTCCATCCGTCAGCTCCAGCTGATATTCCTGCTTCTCTCAGCAATTCAAGGCTCTCCTACCTCTGAGTCCCAGGGTTTCTTCTGACTCATCTTCCTCTTTTAGACTATTTCTTAATTATTTCCTTCCAGCACTCACACGGCATTCCTATTAGCACCTTCCCTTGTTATGACGTGGCCAAGTCCTAGGTCCCCTCTTTCCTAGTGTTTCCTTCTGGCCAGCTGTGCTTTCTGGCTGTGACAGACCCTTACAGACCCTTCCAGCCCCAACTGTCCCTCTGTTTCCAGCATGCAGAGATGCTTTCCTCCACAGCTGAGTCAGTTTGTTCCCAGAAACAACCCATCCCTTCAGCTTCTGCAGAAGAATAAAAGCTCTCCCTGGTCCTGATGCCTTTATATCCTCACAGTGCTTTTTCTCACTGTCTTGCTTTGCTCTGAATGCTTTCCCCCCCTCACTGTTCCTGTAAATGTGGGCCAAGCTGCAATGATGCAGCACACAGAAAAACACCTTTCACCTGTGATCTTAGACAGTCTCTGGAATTAATTCCTGGAAAGCCATTCTTGGCCTTTCTGAGTTATGTTTTCATGCAAACAGATGGAACAAGTGATGGAGGAAGAAGACAAGAATGGAACAATGATTGGGAAAGAGTGGTGCAATGACTAGGCAGTCACCTGAAATTTAGGAAAATTGTCAATCCTAAACATTTCCTGTGTGCTGTGCTGTTGTTTACATTGCAGTTCACTCGGCAGGGTAGACATATTATTTTCTCTGTTACTCCCTTTCCCAACAGCAAAACAGCTCTGCTCTGCTCTGCTCTTGGCACTTGTTTCCTTTTAGACTACTGAGTACAGTTTCAATGGAGGTGTCTCAGCTAGACGACTGTGCAACGTTGAGCTCCAATTAATCTCCAACACTGAGCCTGTTCACTGCTGCTCTGTTGCCCGAAACCCTTGCACTTCATGAGAGACCCTATCATCCTCACTGCTTTCCTCCCAGATCTCCTATGGAACTTCTTTGTGAATTTTCACTTCCTTGAAAGAAATACATGGCTCCTATTTTTGGAGACACAAGGGGAGCAGGAGTAATTAAAACAACTCCATGCCTGGAAGACTTAGGGGTCTAGCCCCCTGTGCAATCCCTCCAAACCTCAAAGATATGAAGGAACCTAACCCTGGTTATTTCTTAAGAGAACAGCTATATGTCTCCACTTCTGTTATGTCACAGGTCAACTTAGAATTTCTCTTTGTGCTACATAGACTGAGATGATAGGGCTTCAGGCAGACAAATTATTTGAGGAATATCTGGGACAGAGGCTTCTACACCAAACTGTAGCATCCCCCATACCAAAAGCACACACTGCAGTGGTGCTCTGAAGCAATTGGAGGAGAAAGGAGCCTGGAGATAGCTATTCCTGTACATTTCCTCCCCCCACCCCAACTCCATTTCCACAGTGCATTGGGGATCTCTGTCTCTCACTCAGTTGTTTCCTCTGGAAATCAGCCCCTCTTGCTGTCTGCAGAATACACTAAACCCAGCTCTTCACCCTCTTTACAGCATTCCTGCTGTCTCTGACCAATTATGAATGCCAAAACACAGGGAAATCATCCATCCTGCAGTCATGAAACTCAGTAAAACTTCATAGTGGCTTCCACATATTCCCCATACCTAATTTTTTTTAGTCTCTGAATATTTGATTTCTGTCTCCCTCCCCCCTCTCTTCACACAGGATGACATTCTTTTCTGCTTGAGTCCTCTCAGGCACTACTGATCTTGAAGCTCCCCAATTACAACCAGTTTTCTTGTGATGGTGACACCTTAAGAGACAACAGCAGCTGCCTATAAAGGGCCTCCGCCATCTGTTTCCTCTGCCACTTCTTTGAGACAGCTCTAGCTATATACAGAACAATATTTATCGCAGTTCATTCACTCCCTCACTCAAAAATGAGCAAGAGAAAAATGTCTTCTTCCATGATTCTGACACTGCCCTTCAAAAACCCGTGACCCTCAGCCTAAGGAAAAGGGCAATGCTTGAATCTAAAAGGAAGCAGCAGAAATTCTTGATGATTGATCCCTTGAGACCCTGTGCTCTGAAGGCAATTCTGGGGGGCATCTATATTCAGGAATGACTCCTCATGGCTGTCTGAAAGGCAAAAGTCAGAGCCAGGCCACTTAATTTCAACCACCAACCCGCGCGTGTTCACGTGTGCACACACACACATGTGGGCACACTTAGTTATGAATCTTTTTCCACTATCTCTCCACAGAGGTTGAATGAGATGGAATCAAGGGAAGTAGTTCCTACCCAGGAGAACTACGAACTAGAAACATAAAGGGAAGAGAAAAAATGTCATCAGAGTGTAAAGTTGGTAGAGAATATTGCAGACATGAGAGACGATGCAGAGAAAAAGGGAAGAAAAGAAGAAACAGTAAATTCTGAAGAGAACTGATGAAGACAATAAAAAAAATTAAAACCAAGAGTGAAAAAAAAATAGAAGAAAGAAAAATATTAGGCAGTATCTTTAGGTGGAGATAAAGCTCCTGTAACAGAGTCTCAGAAATTTGCTGTTTACAATGGACAGGTCACAGTAAGGTTGCAGAAGTCAGCAAATAGGGTAGGATGAAAAGTCATTTGATTCACAGTGCTTGGTCTATGATATTGAACAAACCTGGGAAATATTCAGTGTTCAAACATGATCCATTGGGCTGCAGCTACACTAGCGATATAAACAAGACCTAAAGAGAGAGAGAAGTTCCCTGAGTGATAACAAATTTAAGAATGAAATGTAGTTATGAAGCAGTGGGTGGAGAAAAATAAAACAGGCACTAAAAATAAATATCATGTTCAGAAGGAGAGTGAAAACTGAGAAATAGGAAGAGAAAAATCAGAAAGGGATAGAAAATCCAGGGGACGGAGGTGGATGGTGTTGTTCTTTATTTGACAGAATGTATACTTTATACAACAAGCTAAAACAGAAATTTATAGTTGTTTGCTTCTAGCAAAAACACGCATGAGAAAAATCCCTACCCATGAATAGGATGTCATTGCATTCTCAAGTTTTTGTATACCATCCTCATTTTCTGTTTTTCACAGCTAGCAGATAGGAGTAGATGCTCCGGGGGAATAGGAGGTGCAGGATAAAGTCCATATGCTTCTCTGGGGAGTTATAGATTTGATAGCAAGATAGTATAAATACTTTAGCAGCCTGTGCCACAGAAACAAGTGGATTTCACCTATCCTGCAGGGCTTGCTATGAACACTCTGATTGCGTAGTTTGGAATTTTATGGGAGAGCTTTTCTGTAACACAAGGAGAACAAATGGGGCTGGGAGACAGAAAGCTGTCAATAAAAAAAGGAGATTCAATGAAAGATAAATATGCAAAAAGAAGAGAAAGAGAAAGGTGAATGCCAGCAGGTTTGTGGTCACCACTGGCATTTTACATGCTCACCCATCCAGGCTGACGATCTGTAAGAGGATTCTTGCCCCAAGGGGCGGGCAGCCAGGTTGAATTTTTCTAATGAAGGTGAAAGACAATGAAAATATGAATAGTTAAAAGAGAAACTGCCGGACTGGGTGAGCAGCTGGTGTAAATAAGTGCAGAATCTCATTACTTTGGGGCTGTCACACCCACTCACACTAGAAGTGAATTTAGCCCCTGGTTTATTGGGTACGTCACTGGCAAAGCAGGGACACGCAGTGACCTTGGGGGCATGGCTGTTTAAAGCACGCACAGCCCTTCCTCAGCCTCATTCTCCCCTTGCCTACACGGACAACGTAAGCAGCGTGGCTCCCTCCGAGTCAGTGAGGTTACATCAGTGCAACCAAGGGGAGAATTGGGCCTCCATCTCTTGTGCATAGAAACACTACAGTATTGTACGTCATCAGATGCCAGTTCAGTAATCATTTCCACAGATACAAGAGAAAAGAGACAACCTCGTTTCTAATTTAGTCGTGATAGCATCAAAGAGACCCAAAGCCTATTGCTTTCTGGGAAGCAGGGACTCCAACAATAATAATTCTTTGCACATATATAGCACCTTCATTGCTAACTACTTACTTTATACCCTGGGGTGTGAAGAAAAAGGACTCCACTTAATTCCATATGCTCTTAATTGCTCTCTATCCCAGATCCTTCCCAGAAAAATATGATAGAAATACCTAAACTTACTGTTAATTTGTCAAATTAGGGCAGTCATTGAGACCAGCAGAAACGCAGGCCTAGTTTGCATCTTACATTGCAACTGCATAGTGTAGCATCTAGAAACAAAAGAAATACCAGACTAAGTAAATCTGAGCTCTGTTTAATCCCTGACAAATGTTTCAGGGAAGAGGCAAGAACCACATGGCAGTCAGATAGGGGATAGACTGCCCTTGTGAAATGTTATCCTAGTTTTTATGGCTACTGGCTTAATTGCTGAATTACAAAACACCCAAAATGCTGTTCACATCCATTAGGAGGACGCTTAATTTTCGTGAACTCTGTCGTAAATGCCCACTTGCTTGCTAAATGTTGTTAAAATCTTGGCCACGGGAACTCCAGTGGCAACGAGCTCCACAGCCTTGATATGCATCAAATGAGAAAGCTCTAACTGGGTCTTCGGTGACTCACATCAGGTCCTCTTGTCTGTGTGTTACAAAATGGGGAAATCAAGAGCTACTGATCCACCTTCTCTAGCCCATTCATTATTCAACACAATCCAATCACTTTCCCTCTCATTCACCTCCTTTTCCAGGCAAACACGTCTAGTCTTGCAGACTGCCTTCATACACACAGTTGTTCCTAAAATTCCGTGTCCCTGTCCCCCTTTTATGAACCCTATCCTTACTCAGAAACACCCCACCCTTGGGCAGCCCTTGTCCTTGGACTCTCTGCTATCCCTCCTGCTCTACTCCTCGTGCCTGGGGACTTGCTGGTGGTGGGTTTCGTGTCTGCAGCCGTATGCTGCCGTGGACCACTAATAGCAATATCCCTGTTTCTGGTATCCAGTGAGTCACCATGGCTCCTGTAGAGCCCTGCACAATACACAACCCCCCTTTTCTCCCCAGCCAACAGTACTCTCTGCTCTTCCTCACTGAGGTTCATTCAGCCAGCCATCTGTCCTGGAGCCTCCAGCCCCATTCACCTTACCCCCTTAGGTGTTCCTGAGAATCCCAGAGAAAATCATCCCCCCTATAAACAGCTTGAAAAGGATGACTGCTTGCTGAGACTCTTCTTCCTGACAACCAGAGATCCTTCACTGTAGTGCACAACAACTGCCCCAGGGTTATGGCTACAGAGACCCTTATTTTCTGTTTGGATTCTGGCCTGATCCATGTCTGAGGGTTGCCAGGGAGGGTATTTAGGGCTGCCATGAGCTCCTTCCAGCCCAGTTGCTGGCTGCACGCAGATGAGCCAGCTCATCAGCTGAGCTGCCAGTGAGCCCTCTGGCCATAGAAGGTTGGAGGCAGCAAAGTGGAGGAATGTTGACTTGACCACAGGCGATGAGCAATGAGGGGAGCAGAGGGAGGGGCTTGGGCGTCACCCCCCTCAGAGATAGCTGGGCTGCCCTGGGGGTAAGAGGAGACAGGGACTGCAACTGGTGTCATACACTGCTTTGAGGAGGGGGCACACTGGCCAGAGAAAGGAGGAGGGGCACAGCCAGAGAGGGGTTGGAAAAGTGTTGCCTTAGAGCAGCAGAGCTCCAAAAGAATGAGGTCCTTTAGCTGGGGGGAATGACTGTATGTAAGGTGGGGGAAAGCCAGAGGGAAACGATGGCAGGGAGAAGAGGAAAGAGGATAGAGAGATGAGATGGCAGGAGCAAAGGGGACAGAGAAGAGCAAGGACAAGATAATGTAACAGAGGAATAATCAAGGGGGATGGGCTTCAGAGAACTTGGAGAGAAGCAGGGAGAAATAATGAAGAAGATGCTTTTGAGAGAAACCACAGAAGAGACACGAAGATGAAAGGGAAAAATAAAGAAGAAAAACAGGGGAGGGAAATGAGAACAAATTAAAATGGAGATGGATAGAATGAGTCAAAGATGGAGGGTGAGGAAAAAGCTGGGGTCATACGGGCAAGGGAAAAATAACTTTTAGGTGTATTGTATTTACCATACCTTCTGCGTATGCCTAACCTGTTCTGTGCTCTGTGTTTCCCTTGCTGGGTGGCTTTGCTCTGGGATGGGGGCTGCAGGGGGAGGAGATGGAGTGAGAGCCCCACTGTAATCCATTCCCTCGGCAGCAGCCCCCTTCCCTCCCTGAGAGCCCCTTGCGATGGGGAAGGTTTCGTGCCCGTGAAAGGCAGCAGCACATCCCCTGACAACGAGTGCAATATGGAAGGGAGAAGCAGCGCAGAATGGAGCAGCGAGGGCTCCCCCTGGGATAAACCGGGTATGCTTGATTGGGAATCTGCTCTTAAAAAAGGGGCAGGGGGCAGAGCCATCTGAGAGCCTGAAATGTTCCCTGCTCCCCCCGGCAACCTCCTCGCTACTGCTTTTAAATTAAATAAATATGGAGATTCTGCTGTCAAACCTCAGCAGTTCTCCTCCCCCGAAACTCTTGCTTAGATCGTACCAAACTGAAGCCAAGTGAGATGGGGGCTCAGAGGGCTGCATGGGGAAAAGGATGGGTTAAAAGGGAAACACTGGATAGGAATAGCTCCTGGTCTCCCTGGCAAAGAGACATTTGTTCTATCTCTGTGTAATTCCTTTATACATTACTGCTGCCACACTGCATCTCCATGTCCCTCCCACTGCATTTCGCTCTCCCTCTTTTCAGCAAGGCAATTTCTGGTGCATTTCAGGACAATATTAACCCATTCCTCTTTCTCTATCAGCAGGAAGATTCATAATTTGAAAGCAATTTAAAAGTAAGTTCTAGCAACTCACTAGTCAGGAACAGCATTTCTTTGTCAAATCTTACAAAGGAGTTGAGCTTGCAGTTCTCAGCCCCTCAAATCCCTGCCTTCTTGGTGACTTCAGTCAGGTGTGAATTTAAGCTGAGAGGAGAACCAAATCAACCCAAGTCTGGGATCTTGAGTAATTCTTCCTCACCATCTGCCACCCCACTTTTGTCTTCCTCTTCATCCAAGGCCTGTCCAGCTCTGAATCCTTTTTCTCCCTGGCAGATGCAGCACTAGCAGCAATCAGCTATGCGCTGGGCCATTTCCTCCTGCTGCACCTCAGGGCTGGACTAGGATGTTCCTGGTCCTGAACTGTGAAGACATGGAGACCCTGACTTAATTTACTGCTGAATTTTCAGAAAAGGCCCTGGATTAGGTAGGCAAGGATCAGAGGAAAGCACTCGGTAGACTTGTGGATCCTTGAAAGTAGGACGTCAGGCAATTCTGCAGAGCAAAACTAGTGACGCTGATAGAAACAAGGGGTGAAATAAAGGAAATTGGGAAAGGTAGGAGGGAAAATAAGGAAAAAACCCTACCCAAAAGATGCATATGAAAGGAAAGAGGTGCCCCAGGAACAAACAACAGCGGGAGAAGGCAGTGGAGAGGAAGCGACGCAGCACCAGAATTGTCTGGCAGAAGCTTGTCCGCTGCCTGTGCCCTGCCTCACTTTGCTGTCAGGTCTTCATTTTTGCAAACACTGAATCTGCACTTAGCTCTCATGCACTGTTCAGATATAACAAGCTGGAAAGGGAACAGATCAGCTCATTAATTTTCCTTGGGAAGGGTCTCTAGGCAAGAATTATTTTCTCCACCAACATTCATTCAATTACTTGCCTTCACACCAGTCAGATCTACAGGGATGTCTAACCCCATGTGCATCACTCATGCCTGCCTGCCCTGGACTCTTCTCTCCCTCCTTCTCAGTATAAAAGCCTCCCAGACCTATCCCTTTCCTAATAATAATGACAACATGACAAAACCAATAACCTGCAGATATAAAATACAATTCATTTGCTTGCTTCATAAGACCCTGATAAGGCATCGTCCCTCACTTTTTGAGATCCTATAGGAGATCTACAGGAGCTAATTAAAGAATTAGATAAGGCATCACTCATAATAAAAAAATGGTTTTAAAGCACTCAGTGCCAAGAAGGAATTAGGTTGGAAGATCTGCAGTCATTTCGAAGTTGTAAGAGGTGCAGTATCCATGTGGGGCATGAGCTTGCAGATCTCAATTGCGTGGTGTACGTGTGTGTTTTGTGCCTACACAGTCAAAGGGCTGAGAAAAGACATTTTTCTTGAAGGGTAGAGACTTTTGAATGACCTGGGGACACATTTGAGCAACCCCAATGTCTGAGAAAATCATCTTGAGGAAGAATAGAAAAAAAAAATCACAAGTGTGATCTGACACCACCTGCCTGCTAGAGTCCCACCGTGGAGCAGGGGCGCCCTGTAGGACACAAGAAAGGAGGAAAAGAAATTCCAAGAGAGGAGAAATTTCCCAAATAACACTTTTCTTTGAATCAACACAAAGATCTGAAAATGCTGACTGAAATTCCTGTGTGGGGAACAGAATGACCGAAGGGAGGGGAACTCAAAAATTGAAAGCCTGGGGACAAAATTCTCCAAGAGGAACTTGCAATTCTGACCACAACGTGTCTGTGTGTACAGTCCAAGACTAAGTCCTCGCATCCATTTTTGCTACTGGATCTCTTGGACAAGAAGAGAAAAGATAATTTAGCGCAATAACTTGAACATGAGGTGTCCCCCATCTCTGACAACCTACAGCGTTGACTAGTGCCAGCGCTCCTCCACAACCCCAAAAATGAAAGCAGCATCATCAGAGGCTTCTTACCAGTAGCAGAAGGCAGTTTGGACTCCTTCTTTGATTATTTTCTTGTTATAAAGACTTCTGCCCTCCTCTTCTCTATCTCCCCTCACCCTATGGACCTGCCATGACACCCACCTCAGGTAGAAAAAGGGTGTCTGCCCCACACCCCTTGTCAGAAGTCTCTGCCACACTGTGGGAAGGCTGTGAACAGAATCCAAGGATTTTGCTCTTTCATCAGCCTCCTGGGACTAAACCCTTACCTCCACAAATCTGCCCAACCTCTGTATCATGGGGAAAAGGACACCTTGCTGCATCCTTCTCACTCCTGTTCACCAGCAGGCAGTTTTCACCAGGGAGAGCAAACCAACCAGGGACACCTTTCTGATTTGTTCTGCTGAGAAAGAAGATAACCCTTTCTAAGGTGATAAGATGTGACAATAAGAGACCTGCCATCCAAGGGCTGGTGGGGATATTTGGCTGTTCTGTCCTGGAACTAAGATAGTGTCAGCCAACACCCAGTGCAGGTTGTGGGGCTGCTGGAAGCCACGTGGAGGCATCTCAGCAGTGGCGATGCCAGACCTATGCTGTGCCACCCCATGAAGCAGATGAGGGTGCCCAGACCCTCGTCAGTATGTGCCTATGGTGATGGTTTTGCCTTCTGCTGAGATGCTCTTGCTACCAAGCCTTTATCCAAGTTTTAATGCAACCTGTGCTCTCAGGAGAGGGGCTCAGAGCTGGGCTCAGCTCCCCTGTGGTGCATTGCCCCTTCCTACCCCCGTTGCCACTACTGCCCAGCATTCAGGGGCTGGGGGAATGGGTCGGCCCAACCCTCACATGTCTGGGGCGAGGGAGAGCACCCTGCCAAGGCCATGCAGCTTGTACTCAGGCTGCACTTCACACCCCTCATGCAGGGCTGCACTTTGAGCCCATTGGAGGCCATCAACAGGGAGGGCAGGGGATCTTGGCTGGCAGCAGTGTTGTGGGGGTTGGGGCCACTATGGAGCTTTTAATTGGAAGCATCCTGGCACATTCTTTTGCCATGCAAGCCACTTCTTCACAGTGCCCGTGGGGTCTTGTCAGATGTAAAGGAGAAGGAGCCCTGAGCTCCTCCAATCTGACAAACCTCACCCGCCCCTTCCTCCTCCCCCTCAGACCGTGTCCCTCTGGGTACAGCTCTGTGGGCAGATAGACATGATCTGAATTCACTGCCTCTCCCAGCTGGGGTCCTCATACCTCCTATCTCCACCCCAGCCTCCCTCCGCCCTCCAGCCTGGGGACATGGCTCAGGAAAGGGAGTTCATCCCTGCAGCCTCTCTTCCCTGCATGGCTTTGCATTTCAGCTTCTTTTTTTTTTTTTTTTTTCCCCTTCTCTCTCTCTGTCTTTAATTTTTAATTAAGGAGATGTCTCCTTCCCTGGTTGTAATGAATATCTGTGTGAAAGGCTTTTCATTTTTTATTAATATACAACTTTATATTTTTATCTATTTGGAGGAAATCTGTGCGTGTATGAGCAAGTGTGTTTAAAACATCCCCCATTAATTTACTGCTATTGATTTTCTGGCTTGGATACAGCATATAGTATTCAGCATAGAGCTCCTCTGCAGGATATGTTAAAAGGCAGCAGTTTGGGTTGACAAAGGGCACTAAATGCAGTATGCGTCAAATAGACCATCGCTCAATGAAGTCACTTAGCTATTCAAAACATGTCCAGCCATCACTCAACCGTTTGCACCAAGAATGGGGGAGAAATTCACGCTTCTTCCGGGACACAACCATTTCCAAACAGCAGCTTTAGCTTTCTTTGGTGAGAGACATCAAAACATACATAGTTTATTCCCCCCTTCCTCCTGCCTTCCATCTCCCAGTGCCGGGCTAAGAAAATCAGTTCTGCGGTACCCACTCCCCGTTCTCTCCCGTCAGGGAGCTCCAGGCACACCCAGCTCTGGTGGACACCGGTAGACACAGATCTTATCCCTGGATGTCCGTGAACCCCCAGCAGTCCACCATCCAACTGGGAGCTGATTCATAAACAGGGCTTTTGCAACGGGCTGTAATGTGCTCCTGTGCTCTCGCTCTCTCCTTCTCACTACGTGTGTAACATAAACCACGCATTTACATCCGTTGCCCCTATCCCTCCAGCACAGGCTGAAGACCACCTCCCCAGCCCACACGTACACCAATAGCAGTTCTGAGCAATACATATTTAAAAGCGAATCACTGGCCCCTCTTTCTTTCCCCCTCCCTTAGGAAGGTCTGATTCCAGAAGTTGGCTGCGGCGGTGTCTCTTCTGCCATCAGACATGTCACTGAGTTGCTGTTCAGTTTCACCACATCAGACTTGGGCTGATTTTTCCATTCAGAGACTTGTTTATTTTTAGCCTTTACCATAAGCCTTAAAAAAAAAAAAAAAGGCAAAAAAAAAAAAAAAGCCCAGAACACCCCCTTCCCCCCTTCTAACAACAAACAAACTGCAGAAAAACCACAACCCCAAACCAAACCAATCAGTCACCAACTAGACCCCTTTCCCTTTTGCATCCAGCCCAGTGAGATGTGGTTGCTTACAGACATTACAAAATGCTCTGAACTCTGCTTGAGATGACTGGTATTGTTAGATTTACTGTGCGAGGCATTTTGGACATACCAGGCTTGCTTCCCTTTCTCTCTTTTTCCCTCCTGAAGTGAACTAATAATTGCATCCAAAGTGCTTTGCAGTCACCCCCTCCCCACGCTGCCCCTCACTCACTGTCTTGTCTTTGCAAATAAGCCATTTGCAAAGAGAGCAATTATTTCACTCTGTGGTTGCAGCCGGAGCACAGCAATAACACAGCATTTTGGCATTGCTTACCCAGGCAATACAAACAAGCTGAAGACAGGCAGACTGCACAGTTGCTTTTTGAAAGGGTCTCGGTGGTTTTGTAACACACACATTATTCCAGTTAGAGAGAGGAAGTGAATTTTTGGAGAAGATGGGAGGGGGAAGGGTGGGAAAGAGGAAGGGAGAAGGGAACGGAACAGCGAATGTTTTGCCTGTCTTCTTGCCTCTGTGCCCTGAGCAACTGAGCCCACCACTCTCAAACCACAGTGAAAGGAATGAAGTGAGAAAATGGTGGAATGTGGAGAGATTTTTTTGGGGGGAGGAGGGAGAAACATGGGGTGGTGGGGGAGGAAGGGGTGACGGGGGGGGGGGGGGGGGGGGGGGGGGGGGGGGGGGGGGGGGGGGGGGGGGGGGGGGGGGGGGGGGGGGGGGGGGGGGGTGGAGGTCCAGAATCAAATACCTTCCAGGCAGCAGGTTCTCCATAATCCAGAATGGGTCATGACTTCCTCGTTCTTTTTGCTGGTTTCGTTCTCACTGACAGTTTTAGTCTTGCAAACCCCTCTGGAGTAAAGCCAGTAGTCGGTCCCCACAGCTATGGTCATCAGGCTGAAGGCAGCGAAAGCACCAACGGTGGTTAAAAGCATCTGAACACCTCTGTCAAAGAGCCCCATAATTCTTCATTATACAAATACCCAACCGCCTTCTGATTCTTGGGGTGTGTGTGTTTAATAAAATAAAAGAATAATAATTCCGACTAATAATATAATGGGTATAGAGAGAGAGATAGATATCAAAAAAGGGAGGTAAGAAAGCCCACGGAAAAGAGTGTAAATTAGAAAGACCACACGGGAAGAGGCTTGCCTTTTAAATCGGAAACGTTCTGGTTGAAATATAAAAAAAGGAAAAAGGAAAAAGAAAAAAAAAAGAGAGAAAAGAACCAAGAAAAAACAAACAAATAAAGAGAGAACCCCCCCCAAAATGAGACGCCTTAATCCCTTTTTCTAAAATTCTGGTCTCCAGTTTCCATATGTAATGGCTAATTTGGAGATGGCTTCCACAGTGAACAGGGGAGCAGCAGCAGCATCCTCAACACAATCTCTCATTATCTGGACCTAGACAGTTAGAGACTGTAAGAGCAGAGATGCAACCTTCAGTCTTCTTGCTTAGCTCTGCAGCCTGCGCCATGAAAATCCTTTTCCTTCCCAGTTATCTTCCTTGGGTTTTTATTTTTTTTTTTTCCCGGCAGCGGCAGTCGCTCCAATCCTCTCTCACTTTTTCTTGCTTGCTTCTCCTTCCTTTCGCTCGCTCCTACCACCAAGCCAGAGTGCCCAGTATACTGTAAGCCCTTGATTTCAGCTGAACAGGTGCCGAGGTCTCGCCTCCCATGGCTTTTCCGCACAGCCGCGGCGCTCGCTCCCGGCGGAGGTGGGCGAGGAGAGAGGGGGGCTCCTGGGGCTGGAGGGTTGGGGGGGTGGGGGGAGGAGGGGGACGGGCGCGGCGCCCCTCCCGGGCGGGAGGCGCGGAGCGGAGCCCGGCTGCGGCACCCCCTGCCCCGCGGCGGCCCCCGGAGACTCCCGGGCCCCGCTACTGCATCAAGGCGGCGGTGTCGGCGCGGCGCTGGACGGCTCCCCCGCGGCGGCGGCGGCGGCGGCGGCGGTGTCGGCGCTGGCCGGCGGTGCTGCAGGACAGCTCCCCGGGCGGCGGGGCGGGCGGAGCGCTCCCGGGCCGCCGGTGCTGCAGGACAGCTCCCCGGGCGGCGGTGCGGGCGGAGCGCTCCGCGGCCCGCGGTGCTGAAGGACAGCTCCCTGCCCGCGCCGCCCGCCCTGCCCGCGCCGCCCGCGCCCCAGCATCCGCGGGCGGCAGCCGCCCTCCTCCTCCGCCCCGCTCCGCTCTGCGCGGGCAGGCAGCAGGCAGCAGGCAGGCAGCGAGGGGCGGGGGGGCAGCCTGCTCCCGCCCTGCGCCTCGCCCGGCGCTGCCGGCCCCGCGAAGGGTCGCTCCCGCGGGGGCCGCCGAGGAGCTCGGGGCAAGGCGTCGCTGGGGCTCTCTCCCTCGCTTGCCTTTTAGCCCCCCACCGCCGCCCCCCAGCTCAGCCGCCTTCGCATCCCCGCCGTAGGTGCCTGGAGCTGCGAGTGCGACCCGCACACTGCAGTTAGACCCGCACAAAACTTCAGTCAGAGGTTTCTCTCCCTAGGAGATGGGTGAAATGTAACGTGGAAGGGTAATTTAAAAACAAGCATGTATTTCTGCTCTTATTGCTGTTGTTATGATTTTTAAGTGCTTCCTCTTCACTCTTCTCGGGTTCGCTGCAAGTTGCATATGTCTTGGTGTTGCTCGTTTTCTGTCCCTTTGCCTCCTCCTGACCAGTGTTGTGTGGACCCACTGCGTGCGTTCTGACTTTGTCTTTATAGCTTTCTGTGAAATCCCAATGCCTGCTCCAAGAAGCAGACATTTTGGGAAGTTTCTTCATGAGAAAGGACGCTTTATGGTAATTACTATCATTTTGTTAAGGAAAGGAACCACCAAAACTGAATACCTCCACCCCCACAACTCCCGGAAAAGCAATCCACCTTTCATATCCTCATTTTACACATAAAGATGCATGAGCTGAATGGATGCAGCCTGAAATCTATCACTGCTTAAGTTTCCTGTGTCAGACACAACCTGATAGTACTGAGAACACACACAAAATTGTGCAATACTGACATCTAAGTATGTCATAATCCTCTCTCTCTTCCTCAGCAGTATCATTACACCAGGTTAATTACATTAGTCACCTCCTGGTTCTATACATGTAGCTGCTCATTAATGCAACAATCATAAAGAAAAGAAATAATCTAATTCTTGATGCTACCGATTTTGTTTCTCTCTGATCAGATTCATTGTTCAGTGAAAAGGAGACCAGAAGAGTTGCTTTAGGTTCACTGCTGTTCTGTGCGGGGGAGCAGGGCTGAGGGAAGTGGGTGCTGGGAAGTTGAACCAGTTGGAGGGTTTCAGTCATGCTGCAATTTCATAACTCCATTTATCTCTTCTCCCTTCTCCCTCTCTGGGTATTGACTGGGACTACACTTTCAGAACAATCTGCCCCAGGACCACGGGAAATGAAGGGCTCTGTTGCAAGCAGCTGCGGGGCCACTGGCTGCCCTACAGACCCTTGATCATTTCCTCTATTTGGAGGGCATAATTCAGGGTGCCCTCACAGCTGAGATCGAGGTAGAGGTGTTTACCAGCAAGCACTCATATCAGCCATACGCAGATCACCACCAGCATGAAGGAAAGGCCCTGGGGAAGGCAGAAGAAGGGAGGGGTGGTAGGAGACATCGTAGACTGAGGTCACTGAAATATTTTTGGGGGATGAACAAACCCTGGCTTAATCTGAGGGAATCCTAGCCTTGCCCTCTACGACAGAAGCTGCAGGGTCTCTTTCTGCACTCACAGAGTTGCCAAAAAGCGAGGGATAAACAAGGGGGGAAGTGGCCCCAAAGCATCTTTACTACCCTGAGTACAGCCTCCTGCAAGAGTGTGGAGAATGGTAGCTTGTGGACAGGCTCTCTGAACTGTTGTCCTTGGTGCAAAGGAATTTGAGAGGCAGAGAGATGCAGAGAACAATCCTAAGATGGTGGGAGGTTATGGCTCTACAGGGATGGCCTGTGTTGAAGAGGAGGCTCTGTGAGGGTTTCTCTAGGAAAGTTAGAGAAGATCACCCAAGGACCTCCCTTCCATGGGAAAGAAGTGAAGGGGCCTTGAAGAGGAAATGCATAAGGGAAGAATAAGTAGTTCTTGGGACTCTGAGCAATCTTTTTTTGTGTGTGTGTTGGTGGTCATTCCTCTCCAAACACAGCCCGTGTTCAAATCTTCTCATTCTTCAAAGGAAGGTAGAAAATCTGGGCCAGGAGCCTGAAAGACTCTGAAGAGGAAAAAACTTCATGTGGTTATTCTGGCACTCAAATCCATCAGGCACAAACATCACATGTGTGGATAGGAAAATCGCTCTGGAAATCTGTGGAGCTCCAAGGAAGGTGGGCTCCTCAGTTACTCTGTACTCTCAAAAATGTGTATTACAGGAACAAGAGAGGGGCACATTCTCCCCAAAGAAATTGCCAGTGTAAGAAGGCCAGGTTTGCAAGGTGGAAATTTCTTTAATCTCTGGCTAAGACAAGTGAGACCTATGAGAACTCAGCACATCTCAGGATGAGAACCAAACACGGCTTCCTGCATCACACTTCCCCATTTCCAGAAATAATTCTCTTCCTGCTACCCTACTTATACACTCTTAGACCATTCACAATAATCCCTCTACAGTTCTAAATGCCACAGGAGAAGAATGGAACAAAGGCAATGCAAATGCCAGACTGTCCTGTGTGACTGCTTGTGCTGTGGTTAGATGCTGTGCTGAGATTTCATCTTTCCTACAAAGAATCATTAAAAATGATAATACAAAACAAGAATACAGAATAAAAACACTGTGGCAGATTTTTACAAGTCGCATCTTCCTGAATAGCACAACATGGAATGACATCTATAGAAGAGTAAGGAGAGAGAAATTAATAGTCTGGAGGAAATAGAGAGATTTTAAATTACATTTTAAATTACTTGAAATGAGAAGCTGATGAGACAGGGAGCCACAGGAAGTCTGCTTCCAATGGCAAACCAAGAGTGCTGCTATTTGTGGAAAGAAGGGGCAGTGCTGTAGGAAAAAAGGGGCATGAGAAAGATGCAGGAAGCGAGATGAAGGGCAGAAAGTCGGAAGAAACTCCATGGGATGGTAATGAGACTGAATAGAGTGTTTGTGGATTGAGTGCTGCAGTGGAGCTCTTTGGCACATAGGATAAAATCAGACAGCAATAGAGTAAAAAAATTGGTATCTAGGAATCTTCATCCTGGGGAGGCCAGCTCGGAAGGAGCTGCTGTAATGAGATGTAAAAGAGATGGAGTTGATGCAGTTGTACTTGCAGGCAGAGCAGAGGTGTTAATAGGCAGATGCACCAGCAGAGGAGATGTTAGGAAAAAAAAATTGGGGTTAGGGTGATGATCATCGAACTGAAAGCCAATGGGGCAGAGAAGATAAAAGTGAGACACAGTGCAGAAAGAGAATTAAAATGTAAGAGTTCATGAAGAAAGAAAAACGTCACATATCTGTATGGTTAGACAAGCAGAGGGGGCAATCAGAGCAGTCATCGCTGACATCCAAACCTGAGGGTCCCAAAGCACCCGAGAAACACAATTCGCATCGTATCTGTATGCTAGTGGCTTTCTTAGACCAATTTAATAAACTAGCAAGCTAAGAAAAGAAGATTTGTGGGTTTTTGCCAAAGAATCACAAGTGAAGGAGCTAGAAATGGAGATGAGATAGAGACAGGGAGATGAATACACACGGAAAAAGGCTCACTGGTCCTCTTTTCTTATCTTCAGTTCATATAACTTGAAGATCAACTTAAAAGGCAGTTTAAACGTCAAATATTCAATCCTACAGCGAAGTCATCTCTAGTGTAACACTTTCTTACAAAAAATAAGAAAGAAATAGGAGATACAGGACACAGAGATCTAACAGTTAAAATGAGCGCATTTCTGTGCAAAACCGGTGTGGGTGCTGCCCTGAGAATGCACAAAAAACTCGTGAGAGACAGGAGTGGAACTCTGACAGGCACCAAATATGAGGTTTTAATGCTGCCACACATAAGTACCTCAGTTTCTGACCTATATCCTCTTCCAAGCTAAATGTTGTGCAAACAATTCATTTAGCCTCTCACAACCCTCTTACAAAGTAACATGTTCATTAGATTGCAGAGGTATGGAGGCACTGAAAAATTTAGAATATAATCACCAACCCCACCCAAGTGAAAGTGTTGGAGCTGATTTTAGTGGGATCTGGGTGTATTATGAATGAGTTGGGTACCCATGGATACTTAAGAAATCTGTTTCATATTGAGACTTCAAGCTAGAACTCCTGTGCTTCCTATGTGAGACTTCTTTTTCTTTTCTTCCATTGAATGGTAACCTTTGAAATGTTTGCTATTTGAAAATGGTTGGGAAAAAAATCAGTATCATCTCATGAACCCTGTGGGTTGATTTCTCAAAAAAAAGGGAATGACTTCCTTCTTTACTTGGAAGAGATAGCTAGAGAAGACAGAGATTCCCAGGGTGAATTTTCCGCCATGATGAATTGCTGGGATGTGAACTGTTTTGCCTCCCTTTCTCTTTCCATGCTGTGCTAAGGTTTGTATGTACAGCAGCCTCCTAATCAATAGAAATAGAAAAAAAAAAAATCAATGCCTGCAACCCATTAGCTCTAACAGAGGGCAGGCTGCTAACAAGTCACTCTAGCTGGAATTCTAGTATTTGGTAAAGTATCTTCAGTAAGGATATATGCATACATGCATATACACACTTACTGAACTTACTGAATAAGACTAGCAGAGAAAACAAGTTGTGAGAACATTCCGCCTCACACCAGCATGTCTATCCTTATGTATTGGCATTACTATGCTAAACTAAAGGCACTATCCCCCACTCAGATACTTATCCTCTCCAGAGCACATGTTTTTCTACACTTGATTTGTAGTTCCAGGCTACCTTCATGATGAACCATCTTGTGTATAAATAAATACATGCCACCACACACCCTTACTCCTGCATAAACCATACACCACAGAAATCCAGCTTGGGACCCACTTATTCACAAGCATGCAGCCATTGCTTTGCCTTTGCTGTATTCCCAGATCTTCCATGGAAATCATCTTTTTTTCTTCCCCTTCATATCCAAAACAAGGCACAGACTTGTTGTAGATCCCACTGGTATCTACATAAATCCAACCTTGAAACCATATGCCAGGTAACAAAAAGTTGGTGAAAAGGTTATGGTACGTTTTGCAATCAGAATCTGCTCCAAGGTCAAGGCGCAGGGAAAGGTCTCCAGAATGGATCAGAGAGGCAATGGGTCTCACTACCCACTCTGCCTAAAATATGGGCACAAATAACAGTGTTGCCCCCAGTAAAGCCTTTGTCCATCCATCCACTGACTGTAAGTAGACTACACTCTCGCTCTTGATCTGTTATGGAACTGATATTCTCTTCCGGTCAACTTCAGAATCCCCAAGTTAAAAAGTCATCATTTCATGACAAACAGGTTTATGAAACGCTGGTGAGAAAATGCGCATTGGCTGAGGTTTAGTTCTTAAAGAAGAAAAAAGGCCTATTTTTATGTAAATTTATCAGTAATCAGAGAATTGCAAAGAATAAGGCAAAAAAGAGAAAGGCCTTATTCTTTTCTGAACTGAAGGTTTTCAGAATCTTCCTGGAAGCATCAGCACAATGATAAATGCTGAGGCAAAGGTGAGGCCTACAGTGAGGATGGTTCGTGTTGACACTGATCGATATTCCGTGATATCAATCTTTCTTTCAGTGTAAAGGGCGCAGACGGGGACAGTCTAGAGGATCCTGTGCAGCCTCATCTATTCAGTATCATCATTTAAAGCCACAGCCCAGCCCAAATATCAGCTTCTACCATCTCGCCTTCTGCAGCTACAGAAGTATCACTGGGCTCCCTTCATGGGGCAGACTTGCTCTCCTAGGTCTGGTGGTACTGACACAAGGAACCCTTCTGCAAGACAGCTACGCAGACTTTTCATCTTCTTTAGGACATCCCTAGCTCTTCTTCTGTCAGACAGTTTAGGGGATCAGGGAGAGGAATATTGAACTTTTAACTTCTCTGATGCTCAGTAATAAATCAGGGTCAAAAGAGATTCCTGAAGGAACATCCTAAGAAAAACAAGAGAAAAGGTTAGTCTCTAGGATAGGCTCTTTTGTTCCTCTGAATTTTCAGAGGGACAAATCAAGAGCAGCCCATAACCCAACACCTATTCAGGAGTTCAGTTTCTAAGAATTTTCTTAGAAAAATTCAGAATTACCATATCCCACTCATGTCAGTAACAGGCTACCAATTTTAATGTGAGAAGAGCTTATTTCTGTAGTCCCACATGGTCAGAGCGGCATCCTGTGAGATGTGTATAGACCTAAAACACTGTTTCAGAGAAAGTCAGCTGATAAATTGTGCCCTTAGAGCTATCGTACGAATTCCTAGGATTTGGTTTCACATTATCATTGTAATGGTTTAGGATCCCCCATGTGAATTCCTATCGAGGAAGTAGGTTAAACACATCAGATTAAGCCAGTCAAATGCTAGACTGAAGCATTATGGTGATGCACAGAAGAGTATTCCATGGATAGAAATTGGATAGAAAAGGTGGTATTCTCCGCCTTGGGAATAAAGGTCTATTTAAAAAAAGTAAGCAAAACACATACGTCTATTTAGGTTTCTAACTCCATGTTTAGACATCGAAGAACTGGCCTGATTTTCAGTTGTGCTGAGCAGGCAGCATCTCACATCGAATTCAGAGAGATGTAGAGGCTCCAAATACCACTGAAAATATGGATTTCGGTTTTGATGTTTTAATGTCATTTTAACAGATTAACTTTGGCCTCATAAACCAACAAATTTCTTAATAGAAATTTAATCAGAAGTCCCAAGGAAATAGGTGGGCTCATCAGTATTTGACACTTTCAGTCATTCACTGCAGCTACTGACCTTTTTTGAAAATTTCTGGGAAAGATGTGAAAGCAGAGTTTACTCATAGGTGGCAAATCATGGGAAATGAGGAGTCTACTGCAGAGCAACACAACTCCCAGCAGTGCACTTGGCTAATACAGCTCCATCAGACCAAGCTCAGGGCTTTGATGATGCTGGCTATGTGGGTCTCCTTGGCAGCACTGACCCCAGCAGAGGCTGACCAAGAACTCCAGCCCATCCTCCGAGGGTGTGGAGATAGGGCTCTCCTTTGTGTTTCTCTAATTTGTTTGCTCTGTTGTTGTCCACTTTGACACAGTAAGCGAGTCTGGCAAGGGATACAGAGAAATGCATTTCAGCCATGTTCCCCACTCCATATCGAGGACAGAGGAACATGCACAGGAGAAGATAGCTGAGAGCAGGAGGAAGGGGGGTTACTCCCTCCCAGGTTATGGGGATGGCTGGAAGATAAGCAGTGACCTGTGAAGAGCTGTTCCTCCTCCCGTGCTCATCACTACTGCATTCTTTGACAGGACACTTTTCCAGGTTGCTGGTGTCTGTTAGATAAAACTATTCATTTGCCATCTTTCCACAAGCCAGTCTGAAGCGACAAAGCACTTCTCTATTTCACAGACCATTGGGACTCTTCTCTGCAACTGACCTATATTGGTTATAAGCTTCATTCGCTCTGGCCCGCACTCCTCTCTCTTCTCCCACATGGAGCTCATGCACTGCTCCTCCCCCTCAAACAAACACCTTTACACATCCAAGGACATTGTAAAAATAAAATGATCACAACCTGGCCCTCCGGGAACCTTGGTTTTACAGTTTGTCCCTCTCTGATGCCAACAGAATTCACAACCCAGTTCAAGAGAGACAGACAGTGAGTGAGAGAAAGCAGGCAGACAGGCACAGACAGAAGGAGATGGAGGAATAAGGGAGAGAGTAAAAGGAGCAGAAGAAAGGAAACAGGGCTCCTGGTCTAGAACACAATAGAGAAAGGGGAATGGAGAAACAGGGAAGAGTAAAATTTTAAAATTATAGAAAGTTGAAGGAAGAGAGAAAGAAAGGGAGGAAAAAGGCAGAGGAAAGAATAGAACAGAAATGGTCGAAGGGAAGGGAAGAGGTCAAGTCAGGCAGGAAAGCAAGGTGGTATCTGTGACATAAGGTAGAAGAATCTAGAAGGTGCCTGTCAATTTGGGCACTACTTTTTCATGTCTCCTTTTCCACTGTGAGTACACTCTGAGGAAAGGGCAAGAGGACGGAGAGAAGAGGCTAAATTAATGCCTGAGCTGCCATCTTTAACAGCTTCTAGCAGTCAAGCAGGTACGCTTGAAATAGGCAGTCCACAGGTTGCAAATGCTCAGGTACACATTGCAGTTCAGCAGGCAGGAAACAATCTGCACTAGCATAGTGGCATTTACATTCCTGGGTCCACTGGGTCTCTCTGTGCACTGGCAGCGAGCCCTGCATGCATAAAAATGCTTCTGTTTAGTACCAGGGAATGTGCTCTGATCTCTGCTCTGTGTCCTCTCTCAGGATCCAATAAAAAAACTTTAGCCCCAAACATATGATTGCTTTTAGTCTCTCTTCTTCTCATACAAATCCCCTTCCTCCCCTCTGTCCATGCACTCCAAGGGTTCATCTCTAGCCTTGTTCTTTTCTTCCTTTGCTTTATCTCTCATCTTTCCTTAGGGCTCCTCTTCCTCACTGTCATTCAATAAGCTCACCCTTACTCACTCCTATATAAACACACGCACACACATACAGACACGCACACACAAAATTTGTCTCCAGATCTGTAGTTATCCACTTACCTATGACTGCAGTACCTGGCTGGCACAAATCTCTCTCGCACAGACAATCCATCTATCTCCACACCACAACTCTGCCAAAACTGCCTTTCTGCCTTTCTCTTGCTGTCCCCCAGCCAGCTCATTTCTTTGTCTCCCCCTGCACAGTTCCTTGTGTTTTTCCCTCCCTTCAATCCATTCTTTTTTCCTTCTCCCCACCTCTGCCCATCTGTCTGTCTGTCCCTCCTTCCCGCAGTCCTCTCCAGCTGACATACATGTACCTCCGTGTCTCTCTGCCCGCTGTATTTCATCTCTTTGTGTCTCCTACACACCCAGGCCCATACTTGCTCTCTCCCATACCGAGAGGAGGCGGCAGCAAAGAATTTGCTGCTGACCGCTGCATTGCTAGGAGGCAAACACATGGCTGGCCTTGTGCAGGCCAGTTTCTGCCTGAGTGCCCCAAGTCACATATCCCCAGCATCATCTGAGGCACTGGGAAAACAGATGGTATAATAAATGAGCGTAGTCTGATAAAAGGAGGAAAGGGTGCCTGCCTTGGATGCCCCTCACCCGCGCAGAGACAAACAGCTGACACGGGCACAGCTCTCACTCCCATACCAGTCCAGCTTTGTGCCAGAACTATCCAGCTGAACAGGGCACAAGCTCTTCCCTACTGCCAGATGGAGAGGACAGGGATAGGAGAGGGTGGTAGTGGATAGAAGGACCAGTGGTTATTTTTCTGACCACAGCATAACCCCAGAAAGAAAAGTACATGGGAGGATCTAAGCAGTCTTAAGGTCACGGGGAGGGCTGTTATCACAGGAGGTGGAGCAGAGTTGTGGGGACATATAGTTGCAAGGTAAGACCTCCATGTGCTGAGATAAGAGGAAAAAGGTAAGAGGCAGAGACAGTCAAGAGGAATTAGATATCAAAATAGCTGTGAACAGAGGCAGCACCCAGTGATCAAATGAATTTGTCTCAGTGAAGATGAAGCCACCCTACTGGCAATTAGCTGTGAGGGTCAGCAAGAGAAACAACATAATCTGCGTAAGGGAAATACTCCCCATATTTAATAGTGGAAAAACTAGAGGACAGGGTCGACATTACTCTGCTTTTGCTCATATCAGAAATGTCCTCCTGCCCTTACCCAGATTCATGACATTGTTCAAGAATGCTACTTTACCTCCTGCACTACCTCCCCAGATATCTGCATTCAGAGACTTGCAGTATCCTTTCTTCTGCATTTACCTGTTACAAGAAACCTATACTTGTTACTCTTTTCCAAAGCCACCAGCGTTCCTTCCTCATCTAACATTTTCACATTCATTGCAGCCTCTCTCTGCTGACAACAGCACTGAAAAGCATTATCTTAACCCTGTAAGACATCTTTCCTAGATATTCTGTTCCGTTGTGCATACAAGCTGATTTTATGCCCGATGCTTCAGCTACAAACTGAATTTCAAAACCAGTTTCATGGTCCTCAAACTGAAGTCACTCAACATAACAGAAAAAAAGTCATAGATATCATACACAGTGACTACACACAACTATTAAACTATGAGAAAGCAAGGCTTCACAGGAATCAAAATGAATTAGCAAAAGCAGAGAAGGGACTCCAACACAGAAAAGAGATTTCTTTAATGCAGAGTGGAAGGCATTTTTTATTGTAGGTAATTTTACTCATGAACAGAGTGATTTCTATCTGCCTTCCACTGACCTTACACACATTGCATGTTTTTTTTTTTTTTTTTTTTTTTTTTTTTTTTTTTTTTTTTTTTTTTTTTTTTTTTTTTTTTTTTTTTTTTTTTTTTTTTTTTTTTTTTTTTTTTTTTTTTTTTTTTTTTTTTTTTTTTTAAGATTAAATATTGATATTCTGGGGAGGTTTTCTGCTGTATGAACTGATTGTGAAGGTTTCTGCTGTGAGATGCCAGTGCTCAATTTGTAGTGGGCACTTCTGCTTGGTCAGATGAGGTGCAGGTTCTCTTTCCATTCCCTGAATGGATGAACACAACGTATTCAGGATGCTGCAGCACAATAAGTTGTATGTGTTGTTCCCCCCCCCCCCCCCCCCGCACAAAAATAAAGAGTTTAGGCAGAAAAATCATGACACTTTCTGGCCAAAGAAAATAGAAGTAGTGCAGGAACTAATTCGTGTTTTGAATGCGTTTATAAAGATGTTTAGGTAACAACTGTAGACATTTATTTCCCTCCACTCAGAAATCCCTTCTGAAGAACTGTACTCAAAATGAATTTCCAGCATCTCTTCACACTCTTCCACCCTGATAGTCTGATAGTGCCCTTAGCTCACCTAGTTTATTTTTTCTGGTCTCATCTGGATATGCTGTCTCCAGCCACTGCTGCTCACAGCATCACAGCTTGCTGTTGTCTCCCCCCACTTCTGCTAGTTTTATCATTCTGGATTCTTGCTATTGCCACACAGACTTTACTCTTTCTGCCTTGTTCTAACACAGGCCTCCTATCTTGAATCTAAACTGATGGCTACCACCGACCTTTCTCATCTGAGGGCTCTGAATCCCTCAGACTCACCTTGGTCCCAAGATCTTGGTCCTGAAAATTTTCAGTTATTTATTCTTATCACCTGCAAGGTCATTCAGCTCTGCTCTTATCCTCATTTTGCCTCAGTGGCTCATGCAAAAATTACTTTTCCTCCCACTTTATTTCCATGTATTATTCTACAAGCCTTAGGTCTTCCCATCCCTAAATTCCATGCTCCCACTCTGCCTTGGCAAATCCTTTATGCTCTTCATGAAGGAATATAGACCTACATATTTCCTATATGTTCCTGTTCCCCTACTGCTCCTGCATTTGCCCTGTTTGGGACACAGAACGGATCACTTCTGCCTTTATATCCTTTTGTTCACAGTCCCTAACTGGAAGTCCTCATATATTCTGTTTTTCCAGTACTTGTGCAGAAAGATTACAGGCTCCACATTTCTCCAGTTGACGCATATCTGGCTGGAGGGAAACTCATCAAACTGACCCCATCCCTGACCCCAACTTGACATGTAGGGTCTGTCACATTTCCCTTTTAAACATTGCCAATTCAATCTCAGAGACCAGGAAAGAGAGCAATTCCAAGCTTCTCTTGACCAACAGCTCTAGGGGAGGAAATATGTGAAGCCATGGCAGAAAAATGAGAGGAAGACCCCCAAGGAATAAAAAAAACCCCCCACCATCCAAAACCCCCACCAAAACCCCCAGTTCAGAATGAGAAACACCAGTGTCTGGGAAAGTTACACTGCGGCAAGCTCTGAAGAGCCAAGATGAGGCTGCCAGGACTCAGCTGGTGGTCTCCTGCCAGGAAATTACACTCTAGACTGAGCAACACCCCCATCTCTCAGGTGACTTCGACAGGGAGTCACAATGGCTTAAGAGCCCTGGAAAAATTGGAGACTGAGTAGTTCTCTTCTTTCTCCCTCCCCCAAGCATTGTTGTTCCGGGTCAACAGAGCCAAGGGCAACTGGCAGAGAAGACATTGTTCTCAAGGCAAAATGACAGCAGGAGGAGGAAATAGGACACAAGAAGCAGAGAGATGATGTGCCCTTAGGCCAAGAGAGATGTTGCAGGGGCCAACATGGCCCCTGAAGAGCTCCTGCTCAGACTCCATCTCTGCTGCAGAAGGTCCTAGAAGTCCCTCAGCCCCAGCTTCCAAAGTGTACCATCTGCAAGATGGAAAAATTACTTGCTAAAAACAAACAGAGGCGGATATTCTCCATCAAGGAGCAGGTACGAGACAGGAAAGGGACTGAGAATGCATGGGGACAGAAGGGTCCCATCATGCAGGTGTCAGTAATAGAAATGTCTTCCTGCTCCTAGCAGATAACCTGCCATCACACACTGCTGGCTTTGCACAGGCAGATGAGACCACAGCTACAAGAAGTTGCAACCTGAACATCATAGATACAGTAATTATTAAAAGCAGAGCACAGCCTTGAGCAAAGTAAGGACCCCCACGGATTTGTGTAAGCACCAGTAGAAAGCAGTTGCTGCCTCCAAAACAGACATGCAGTGTTTTCCCTGCTGTCAGCACCTGCGTCAGGCTCCTAGTTTCTCTTGAGATACAGCTCTTAATTGGGATAGATTGTACGTTTTCTGCTGCAGCCCAGCCCAGCTCCCAATTTAATTGCTAGTTTATGAGTTAGCCTGTTTTGTGCTTTCCATGCTACTTCTTCCCCCACTTAATCTAATAGAATTATAGAAAGTATTTCTGGGAGGACCTCAGGAGACCACACAGTTTATCCTTCTGCCCCAAGGCAGTATTTCATTTCCAACAACATCATGTGTCTTTTGCTATCAGGTCAGATCGGTCCAAGATGTATAGTGGGTAAAGAAATGAAGCTTACCCAGGGGAGTCAATTGGCATAAAAGACTAAATCCAGCCCTTTAAGTCACTGAAGTTATATCAGAAATAACCCTGGTGCAAATGGTGTCATTTATCAGATCAGTCTTCTAAAAGATGTCCTTTCTTAAGTTTTAAGTCTCTAAAATGAACAAATCTCTAGAAGAAACTGTTTTGACAGCCCCATTTCAGTATATTTAATGTTTTATTATGAACAGCAGTGACCACTCCATTGTTAAGACCGAACAGATCTTATCACAGTAGGATCAGCTTTGAAACTCCTATTAACTCCCACAATAAAACCTGATCTTTCTGGAATTTTACATCCTGCATTTCACTGCACAGTAGACTTTGTCTGGCAAGACAAAACAAACCCATTAAAGCATCTTTAATATGACAACTTTACACAAATGAATTTCCAGTAAAATTTCAGAATGTCAGACAGTTTCTTAAGGTTCTTTCTTCCAAGACAATTTGACTAAAAATTCCACTTTTGTTTTCTTTCGTCTATTAATCTCTCTAAGAAGAAATGTCTTGCAGCCCCAGGAATAGATAATGCAGAAATTAAAAGGATTAAAAAAAAAAAAAGTCAGCTGGTAATGTATCAAGCTAAGTAAAGCAGGGCACAAGTATAACAGGGATTCTGAGCAAAACCATGAGGACCAAAGGAAAGGTAAGAAGGAGGGACTCTAAGAAGGAAAGAAATGGTTTTGCCTAATCAAACAAGCAAGCAGGAAAAAGGACTACATATCTGTTAAAAACAATTAAAGGCCTGTTTGTTTCCTCCCCCTTCTTTTGAAATTTCAGTTCTGGTTAGAGTTGGGTCTTTTCTGTGTTGTAATGCTCGTGCTGAGCACCTGCAGCACTGCACAGCTGGACAAAGCAGGGGAGCTGTGAGAAGACAACAAGCTTCCTGGTCAGCAGACAGGCTTTCTGTCTTCCTCCCACTGTTCTCCACAGCGCTTGTAATTCAGACTGACGCTACGGCTGTAGGCAGCACACACACATCTTCACCCTACAGATGCGACCACAACGGTTCGTAAATACGGTAAGAGAAACTTAATAATGGCTTCAGACTCTTACTCATCCTGCTCGCCCAGCTCACCTACTCACCACTCTGAACTCCTTCACACAGACACAAAACTATTTTCCACAGCCTTCCCATGTCTGGCTCTCATGATCTCTTCCCACTCTTCACTACTGGTCCATACAACCAAGGTCACAAATAAGCTAGGAAAATAGCAAGAAGCACCACCTGCATCATGCTGGTATTATATAGCACATTAGACAGGAAGGACAATATATGGTGCTTTTAAAATGCATCTGAAAGGGTTGGATGGTTATTGTCAAACACACTCTTTTGAAGGACATTAAACTGCCTCTACATTAGTGCTTGAAATAATCCTGTAAAAAACAACTTGGACAACATGCTTTAGACACCACTTCTTTTCTAATTGTAGTTATGGCCTGTGGAAGAGGGAAAGGGGCAGTGGGTGAATCTCTACTGCTAGCTAATTGGATCATACATTTCCTCTCTCAGGCAATATATCTTTCCCTGCATGGGATGCATTTTTCTTCACTAACCTCTCAAAAACAGCTTCCCTATAAATCACAAATCACCACTGCAAGCATTCTCTTAATGAGATCCTCCAGCTTTTGCATTCATTTAATAAAACAGAATTCACCAATCTTCATCTTACTGGTGCATTTTAAGTGTTTATTTGAAGTTATGAGAGGGCCTTCTGGTGCAAAGAGATGGACTCCTCGGTTAAAGATTGCACAGGATTCATTTATTATCTATTCCCAAGGCATTCATCCCCCCTATATACACCAGGTCACAGGTGGCATACACACCTGGTATGTTATTTTCAATATGAAGAAACATGTGTCTTGTTTTGTAATCATATCATCAATAGAACCAGGGGGAAATGAGCTACCAAACCAAAATAAAACTTCTTTAGTCCTTTAACTAGATCAGCACAGCATTAAAAATAACTTTATTCTGAATAGTCAGAGGTACCAGCACCTGAAGGCAAGAGTCTACTCAGCCTATGTAAACCAACAGAAAACTCCCAGGATTAACAAGACACCCATGTAAGATCCATATGCCAGTAATGCCAATCCAATTCAGAAATGAGTGAGTTTTCTAGTTACCCTAAGCTCACGGAGGACCCCTTCCCTCTTTGGAGAAAGCAGGAGCTTTCCCAGCTGTTCTGTTATTTTTGAGGTGGCTTCTAGGAAAAGAACCTCTTCTTTTTAGTTTCTTGCAGGTTGAGCTCCTACTCAACCTCTTTATCTGGTATTCATGTTTCCTAGTTAATTCCCAGCATCAACGCACTGTTGTCAGCTAAATGAGCCCAGTTGCTTCTCCAGATTCTTGAAGTGCTTCATAAACTCTATTGCAACATCTGCAGCCATATTTCTCATGTTCAATTCAATGTACTTTTCCTAGCACTGGGCATAAAAATGATTAGAAACCATACGTATAAAAGTTTTGAAACACATTCCTGAAAATCCTGCCTGAAAAATCACTCAGTGCTTACTTTCTACAAAATTCAGCTTCTCTTGCCCAGGGGAGGCTGTCATAATCTGGGAGAAGAGAATAGCTAAATTTTTGAAACTCTTGGTTTTAGGCTCAGTTAGAACCCAGGACCTTACCATGGATGCTTTTGGACTCTGCATTAGCAATGACTCTTACATGACACGTCAGTGCTCCACACAAAAGAGCAGCTCTCTCTAGGCTTCTACCCTTTCTAATACAAAACTTCTACCCAGACACGGCTGAGTCAGAGCAACTTACCCAGGCTGTCTTTCATTTCCCTAGTCCCGTTTCCACTAGCAACATCAGAACTGTGGTCTTTAATCCGAAAGTCAATGACAAGCAGGGCGAGTTTAACAAGAAACAGGACTCTGATTTTGAGATTGAGAACTGAACCTAATCAGAATGGTATTGCCAAGTTCAGCTGACAAAAACGACACCAAAAAATATAAGATGACAAAGACATAATGAAGAAAAGGTAATTTGTTCTACATTTTGGACTCGTCTTTAGAATAGAAGAGGTATTCTTGCAATTTGACCCCATTTTGTAGATTAACCAATTTGGATGTGCCTGCAGGAAGTCCTTCCCGCTCACTTCAAGGGAGGTGGCAGCCTCTGGAGAACTCCTGTGACCTGGGACCAGCAGAGGGCACTGCGTCACCAAGTGACAGCAGTACAGATGCCAGACACTTCCCACCAGGCAGTGACAGTGAGCCATGTCGAAGGAAAGAAATATTATGAAATCAGAAACACGTATTAGTCACCAGCATATCACTCCTACAACTGCTAAGGGCAACACTTTTAAAACAGGCCTCAAACTGTAGGCACTCCTAGAAACACACCTAAATCCAGCTCAGTTCCCACATATCTCAGTCTCCAGGTGTTGATTTTAGGGCATAGGCCTCCTCCAGAAAACGCTTTTCAAGACGTAGGGCCAAATCAGTCCAGCCCTGCAAGGTACGCATCAAGGTTGGGTTGCTTAAGTCGAAAAGCATCCTGTCAGCTTCCTCTCTCTGTTTCCAAACCTCTAAATCCTTGCTTGCAGCAGCAGGAAGTCTGTTCAGACAAGAAGATATCAAAGCAAAGAGCTGGCAATTTCCATTCTGCCCTTCCCTTTTACTCCCCGCCTCCTCCAACCTAGCAGATTTTCAGTGAGCAGAGAACCAAGTTAGAGGACATGAAAGGAATGCTGAGGTAGCAACTTCAGAAGAGTGTCTTTCCACTTGCTTATTTCTAGTTTATTTTGAATTACCAGAAGATGACCACGAAGAAGCAAATAGCTCATCTTTTTTCTTTTCTCTGTATTCCATCCAGTAGGATTCTAGGCACTAGAAGAAGCTTAGAGGATAAATAAGTCATACCAGTCATGCTAGTGAGCGAAAAGTTTCCACTTTTTCTTTGTACAGTTGGTGGAATAACTTTGCCAGGATGTGGAAAGGGGCCTCAAAATTTTTCATCTCCTTCTGTAAAGCAATAGGAAAGTTGTGAATGACAGATGGAATAAGCATTTGACTATTTATGTTCTGCTCCACAAATGAAAGATTAAAACTGAGTTAGATGACAAACAAGGGGAAGAGAAGCCCTGATTATCTTTTTTTACCTGAAAGAGAAGATAACTACAAACATCTGCTTCCACAGATGGTGAAGGAGCAGATACCCACCACTGACATCTCACAGTATTCCAGGCCATGTTTCTCAGCCCACTCCTGTGCTTCTTTCTGCTCCACAACTCGGCGATCAGCTAGGTCTGTTTTATTCCCTACTAAGACACCTGCAGAAAAAAAGACATGAAACAAGAAAAAAAGCAGCCCATCAATGCTGACTTGTTAGCAATAAATGCTGGAACGTTTGTAGAAGCAGCTGAAAAAGCTGGAGGTGTGGACAAAAGTCTACAACTACCTGGAAAAGGTTCAAAAAAGGAAGCATATTCATACCTTACCTGCTTTAAAGCAAATGAGTTGGAAGACGCCCTGATTTAAAATAAATGCTCTATGCCACATCTCAATGGGAAAAACTGTTGTCATACAAGAAGGGAGTACATAACAAGAATCACGACCATTTCTCACCTGGGATGTGCACCCCAACTGCTTGAGCCCTCAGCTTCTCCAGCCATTTGGTACAGTTGTTGAAAGATTGCTCATTAGTGACATCATACACAAGGCACAGAACGTTGGGTTGCTCCCACTGCGCAGCAAGAGAGGAACATTGTCAGCTCTAATGAAACTGATGTTGTCAACAGCCAGGCTGTAAACACAGCAAACACAGCTGCTAAGATGAAAATAAAAAGATGAATACATAGGAATCCTATGCCCTGGCTGAGGTTTCACATTTCAAATGACCCAACTAAATGGATCACTGGCACGGGAGAGGTGGTCTTGCTCTCTTTCCCTATTCTTGTCTGTACAGTCCTGCTCCTTTACTTGTATCCGCTCTGGCCTTCATCTGATCCCTGGGGAAGCTGATTCTTCATGCTGAATCAGCACAAAATTAATCCTAGAGAAAAAAGTAAAAAGGTTTTCTTCCAGTTTCTTCCAGAAGCTGAGCCAGCTTCTAAAGGAGTCCCTTGCAAACCAGACCTAGCACAAGGGCAAAAGTGGAATTGCCTCTGGTAGAATAATGAACCATTAGGTTGACTTAGCCATGTTATGAAACCTCACATCAACTGATTCTACCTCTCAAAATGAGATAACACAGTAGAGAACTGTGGCTAAGGCCACAGATACGTGAGGGAAAAAACCCAAGGGCAGTATTATGCTCAAAGGACAAGAATGAATCCTGCTAGATCAAACACATCACCGTAACAAAACCCCTCCCCCACTATCGAAGTAGCAGCAAAATAGGTATTTTCCTAAGAAATAAAAATAACTTTAACCAACAGTACACAGAAATTCTTGGTTAAAAAAATCTATACCTCTTTCGTAAGAAAAGTGCCTATCTGCTTCACTTCCTCTGGAAAGTATTTCTCCTAATACTTTTACAAGTTTTAGAGAGGTAGAACAGGACGCGTTGGCAACTGAGGTAATTGCTCCCATTTACACTAAAGACAAAGTTTGCTACATCTGCCAGACTGGGGAGTTCAGATCTTCAAAGCAAAAGCGCTTCTTTGGAAGAAGAGGACTGTTACATAAGACTTACCAGTTTCTCCAGCATTTCAGAAAATAGATCTTTTCCTGCAGAGTCAAAAATGAAGAATTCCTGAAAGCGGAAACAGAAAGAAGGCTCTTGCCAAGAAAAATGCAGTGTAGGGAAAGGTTTTGAAAGTAAATACCGCAACTTGTAACTCCTACGTTTTGTTCAGTACAGCAGTGTCATGTCCCTAAGGGACAAATTCCCTGCACTGAGAAAACTCTAGATAGTGTGAGAAAAATAAAAAGCTGTATTTCAAGTATAACCAATCAATGGCTTACCTCCAAGGCTCCAAGTCTGGTTTCCATCTCTACTGGAAACAAAATATGTGGAGTGGGACAGTAACTTCTACTATTTACATGAAATTATACATGTGGTCCACATTCCATTAGTGGGGGTATAGGGCATTAAGGGAAAATAACAGATAAGTTTCAGCTTCTTTAGTTTCCAAGAAACGTTAACTAAACCTGAATGCCCTAAAGGACAGAACACAATCTCAAAAAGCTGGCAACAACTTTGATTTACAATGTTGTGATGGATACAAGTATGTAAAACTTACATTTTTTAAGACTAAACTAACCCTGGAGTTTCAGCAATCATACATGATCAGCCTTATTTCCTTAATGCAACCTAATTGCCATATGAACGTGCATAGTGATCTTCCATCATAATGAGGCTTGTGAGGTTTGAGCTCTGGAGGTCTCTTTCTGACCCAATTTATGTCACAGAAAAACTCACCACACTATCACTTGTCTCCGGAACTGATACAGCCTTCACCAACAGATCTATGCCCGTTGTCTGTCAAGAAGAATCAGGAAAACGAGGATCAGGAGAGTTTTTAAGAGCCTGTCCAACTGCATACTAACTATGCATTGGATTGAGGCAATTCTCGTGAATCATTACAATCCCATCAAACACAAACTGCTGGGAACTCAGCAATACTCCTCAGAGCTCTGGTAACATAATCCCACCAACATGTCAAAGACTCGTAGATTTGCTCAGCTGGGGGAAAAAGGAGGAGAAGAACCAAAGAGATTTGCTTATATACAGCTAAGAGTATTAGCTGAAATCTGCAGGGCTACATTTACTCTCACATTGCTGTTCTAACACATGCCTGAGAATGTTTTGCACCAACCATGTGATCAGCTAACATATGGAACTGAGGTTATTTGTGCTTCTTCCACCTTTTATCTCATTCTGCTTTGTAGCTTGTTTGTTTGTTCTATTTCTATCCTTAACTTCTGGTTTCCATCTTTATTTCAATGAATAAACAAAATTTAGGGCTTTTTTTTCCTCCACACTCATATTTTCCTTTTTTTTTACTTTACTTATATTTCCTTTTATTTTTATCCTGATTCTGATTAGTCATCACCATTGATTCTTACACTGAAAGACTGCAAACTGTATCCTCTTCATCTGGGAACAGTTTCTGTAGATTATAATTATCTTGGGGCTATGCAGCACATCTTCGTGTTTGCATAGTGATAAGCGCACTGTCCACATGCACATTTAATAGCTGGAATTAAAAGGTTTCTCCTTCTGCAAGGCTTTTTCATAGAGCACTCCCTAAAGGGGGAAGCTCCCTAACACCACAAAAGCTTGTGAAAAC
This sequence comes from Empidonax traillii, assembly GCF_003031625.1. Taxonomy (NCBI): domain Eukaryota; kingdom Metazoa; phylum Chordata; class Aves; order Passeriformes; family Tyrannidae; genus Empidonax; species Empidonax traillii. The sequence goes on along the minus strand of NW_020955248.1, from coordinate 1,739,646 downwards.
ATTGGTTTGTCAGGAAAATTAACTAAATTACTCTGCATTAAGTTTCAACACCGGCACCCACATGATGTAGACTTACAGAACATTAAAGGGTTTCCCTTCAGAATCTAGAGAGATTCTGTGTAAGAGAAAGAAGATCCTACAAGATCCTACCTTGAATGTCTCAACTTAAAATCACACCAATTTTGCTCTAGGCCTCTTAATTTCCTCATTCTACTTAGAAAAATGTTAGACAGCAGTCTGAGCCTGTTGTGTTCTTACCAGTGTGTAGTTCTTCTGAAAATGAGCCCCATCACTGCGAAACATCTGGGCTAAAGCACTCTTCCCCACAGCTGGGTCTCCTGCAAAACCAAAAACATAGAAGATTTTTGTTTCATTCTAGATAATCTTATTTCCTCTCAGTTCTGTTTACTATCACATGCTCTAAAAGCCTGGATGCTCTAACTCTGAATACAGGCAAGATAACTGTCATATGAAGCACACAGCAATCTAAAGGGTAATACCCACATGAGGAAATGAACATTGCTATTATGCATACTTGTGCTGACATTAGATTTATGATCTACGAATAACAGCAAAGGACTGCCAGATCAGGGTGGAACTGCTGCTTGTTCTAAAATGTATGCCTATGTCATAGTCCTTATCTAAGAATTAAAATTTCCCAGATATGTAACCATGTAGAAAAAATAGCAATGTGATAAGGGACAGTGGGCTGCATAGGAGGCTACTTCCTCTCCTTATGTTACCCATTTCCCCAGATTCAAATCCTTGTTATATACTGAGACAAAGCTGCTTAAGCTGGTAACATTCCTCAATGAACTCTTCTTGCTGACCCTGCTAAGAGAGCAGCTCTTGCTGACTCAATGCTGCTGGTGGCTCATTAGTAGTTGCATCCTGGGTATAACAGAAGCAAATGTCAGAGAGAAAGAGCCTGCTGATTCATCCCTTTACAGAAGGAAAACCAAGGGGCTTTAGTTTTTGCTCTTCTAGAGCCAAGGCTTACTGATATGGCTTGCACAACACTTAGGGCAAACCTGGCAGCTGCCTGCTTTGGCTGCTGCTACAAAACTCTGCAAGATCCAAAGCAATGGCAGAGAACTGCAGAATTCACATATGCCCCTGTTACTTCATGAAAAATATCATAACCCTTCCAAAACAAAAACTTAAGTTAATGCTTCCAAGGGGTTTATAATCTTTTCACATCATGTTCTTCTAGCGTGGATAGTCAAAAGGACAGGAGCCAGGAATTAAATACCTCAGTGGTTCAAGCTTTACCCTTTAAAGGCACACTCATAACAGCCAAGCCTGGAACACAAATATTTTACATTATGTTGTTAATAAATTAACCCAGAAAGGGGTATATTTTGACCCTGTTACAGCTTCCTAGATGGTGTTTGGAAGGAAATTGGTAGACTTTTCTGGTCACATAATATTGCAGAGGAGGAAGGAGGTTTTGGATAGTAACAATTGCTCCTAGATGCATTAACCAAATGTAGCTCTTGTTTAAACATTTTTAGCATGCTTACTTACTTTGAGCTGATTTGGGTTCATAATATTTAGACAGGAAAATCTGGTAAGTCAGCTTGTTTGTTCCCTGATCAGTTCAAGCTTGTGCGGAAGACAACACTCTGTTCTGAGTGGAAGCTATTCTGTATTTCAATAGACAATTAGATCGGTCTTTGTAAAATGAGAGAGAGAAGTACACATCGCTCCAAACTTCGAAAGCATCATCCAGCACAAATTCT
>NW_020955248.1:1735979-1737727 GCF_003031625.1 Empidonax traillii | reverse complement strand
TTAAACATTTTTAGCATGCTTACTTACTTTGAGCTGATTTGGGTTCATAATATTTAGACAGGAAAATCTGGTAAGTCAGCTTGTTTGTTCCCTGATCAGTTCAAGCTTGTGCGGAAGACAACACTCTGTTCTGAGTGGAAGCTATTCTGTATTTCAATAGACAATTAGATCGGTCTTTGTAAAATGAGAGAGAGAAGTACACATCGCTCCAAACTTCGAAAGCATCATCCAGCACAAATTCTTAACTAATGTGTTGCCTTTTTTCTATTTGACAGCCTCAGTTGTTCTTTCCCTCTTCTTATTCTTTGCCATCCTCTTTAGCCCGACACCACTATACTTCCTCAAAATAAGTTTCCTTGCTCTTTTTAATTAGTTTGGTCTCATCCGCTAGTACTGCATTCCACAGCATATACTTTACCCATATTTCTGTTATTCTGTCAGAATCTGTAGTATGTGTCCAAAATGCCTCCTACTGCCCACTGTCTTTGCAATGAAAACCTTTGTGTAGTGTCTCCACAGTAAGTTCAGACTGTATCTTTTACTGTGTGACTGTAAATTACCCTTGAGATAACACAGGAATCACTTTCTACTGTCAAGTTAATAGTCTCTGTTTTGCTGATAAAAGCCCTTTTCCCCTATGACCTTGGTCCAGCTCCCAATTCTGTGAGCCATCGACTCTTCATAACCATTTCCTTAGGTACACAAAAGCTCCCTGTTCCATTTCTGATCATTTTGCTCCTACCTATGTAATTGCATTTTCTTGTTTGCTTTAGGTAGTTGTGGTTACTCATCTCTTATGTCTCTTTCACTATATTGGTCTCTTCTGCAAGAGAGAAGTGATTTTGCCTGTTCTGCTTCTTTAATTTATTATTTTTAATAATACATGGATATTATTGTAGCACACAGGAGAACTACATAAGGGACAGGACCTTCCTGTTGTTTGTGTTGTGAACAGAATTGAAAAGGCAGTTCCAGACCCAATGAGGATTAAGCACATAAACAGAAAACCTATGTGATTTTAAAATGGTTGTAGAACTGGCCTTTGGTAATAGTAAACAAAAAAAGTAGAAAGACTTTACAAAGCCTATGTATTGGAAGCAGGAAACTTCCAAATTGGAAATGATGGGTAAGTTTCAAATCGAGAAGATACTCATGCTGTCCACAGCAACAGAGGCACAAGGGAGATTAACTTTTGCATTTGCATGTGACTTTGTACGAGTTGATGGCCAGCTGCTTCTGAGGTTAAAATAGGCAAACATTTTACTCTGTATGAAAGAATTTGGAGTGAAGAGTTAAACCTGGGAGATGACTGCACACAAAGGTTTTATGAATTTGTGCTTCTGGCTGAGGCTTCATAGAGTTTTAATGTAGAGGGAGGGAAGAAGTTTTCTTCCTGCAGTGTTAACAGTCAGCTATACTTACTTTCAACAGCTCCATAACCCATTCTGACTAAATAAACCAATGCCTTCACCTCACTTTTTTTTCCAGGTTAACCTCCAACTAGATTGGGGGAAAAGACATGTCTGTGAAGTGCACATGCTTCATCCTTTTATCCTTTACTTAGCCTTTGCCTTTCTATCACACTCAGAATCACCCCGATTTCTGACATGAATTTTTCACATCTGCCCAAATCAAGACTCAGGAACGATGCAGGTCTCAGCTGTCTACCCTGCTCCCTTCGCACTTTCCCCATCCTCTGCCAACCTTTCCACACTGCAAAAGTACTCTTTCTGGTGGGTTTTTTTCCC
>NW_020955248.1:1719638-1735717 GCF_003031625.1 Empidonax traillii | reverse complement strand
GGGAAAAAGACATGTCTGTGAAGTGCACATGCTTCATCCTTTTATTCTTTACTTAGCCTTTGCCTTTCTATCACACTCAGAATCACCCCGATTTCTGACATGAATTTTTCACATCTGCCCAAATCAAGACTCAGGAACGATGCAGGTCTCAGCTGTCTACCCTGCTCCCTTCGCACTTTCCCCATCCTCTGCCAACCTTTCCACACTGCAAAAGTACTCTTTCTGGTGGGTTTTTTTCCCCTCCCCTTTTTTTTCAGATCCTTTCCTTCCATTTCAGCCAGTCCGACCTACACTTCGCACCCTCCCCTGGGCACAGCTCTGGGCACAGCTCTTGACTCCCCGCGTGTCTCAGGAGGGAGCGGACACGGGTCTGGCTGCGACAAACGGGATTTCCACCGCTCCCGTCCCGAGGGAGCCGAGGTCCTCACTCTTCACTCCTCTCCCTACCTCTTCTCCGTCGCGGCGGCCCCTCCACGAGGGGCTGCGGGAAGCCTCGCCGCACCCCACGGCGCCCGCTCTGGGCCCCTGCAGCCAGCGGGGCGGACGGGACCGGGCGGGCCAGACTCACCTGCCAGCAGGCACTTGGCAGCGAGCTTCACCATGGTCCCGAGCAGGCGGCGGGCCTGGAGAAAGGGAGAGAGGGAGAGAGGGCGGCAGGGCCACCACGGCGCTGAGCCGCGGCCCTGGCAACCGCGCGGCCCTGGCAACCGAGCGACCGCCCGCCCGTCCCGGTTGGCTGCGGGCCCTGCTCGTCAACGCCTCTCGGAGTTGTTATTGGTCTCTTTGGCTTTTTCCCGCCCACCAGGCGCGCTGTCGTTCAAACCCGACCCCTTCGTCTCTCCCGGTGACGCCGCGGTGCTAGGGGAGGAACGGACCGGAGTTCTGCCCGGCAACTAAGTACGTCACCGGAACTCGGCTTGTTATTGGGTAGAGCACAGGGGACTGTACCATGGGGCTGAAATGAACCCTCTGGGGAGAGAGGCAGAAAAGAATAAAAGTTAAGGGCAAAGGGCTGCGGCAGCACCAATAAGGGAAGAGGCAAGCGAGGGTGAGAAACCTCCGTTTCGTGCCTAGGAACCCACGAGACCCGATGTTCGTACGGAAGGGCCCCGCCACCCGGTGCCTTCTTGCGCATGCGCTCTGCCCAGTGCTCGCCTTCCCCCCGTCCGCCGCGTCCCTTCCGCCCGATCCCAGCTTTTGGGTCGCTCTGCCCGCGGGGCTTGGAGGAGGAGCGGCAGTTGCACCACGCTTTGTGCTTTGCTGCGGCAGCTTTATAAGTCGGCCACGAGGCTTGATCAGCACGTTTAGAGCAGGCAGTTTGTGAGGCCGCTGTGTCCAGAGTGGAAGTTAAGCTGCGGTTCTTCCCAGCCCGGGCCAACATTTGATCCCTTATCGTTTCCTCCAGTTCACACTTTTCCTTGTGTTTGACTGTGTTACCATACGGCGAAAGTTCTCTGTCTAATGTCTTAGTTGCTTGCTTCTTAGTATCTCAGCATTTTGTTCCCCCCCCCCTTCTTATTTTAGTAGTCCTTCCCACTGCAGTAGGTTGGTTTCTTTATTGTTTTTCTTAATTTTCAAATATTTGTGCTAAGATCTTCATTGACTACTATTAAAATAATTTTCTGTCCTATTCTTATCCTTTGAACTCATCTTCTGTCTTCCTTAAGCAGTCCAAGTCAGTGGATTTGGGTTGGAGCTGAAAAAGGTGATAATGAAGCTTCCTGGTTTTTCATTTCCTTCCAATGTCTTACGCCATCAGCAAGCATGCTTTTAATAAAGCAAACAACATTTTTTAGGGTGCAGACTTCTTAGGGTATAAAATTTGCTTGGCTATACTTTGGATTGTTTACTCTGGAGCACAGAATCTGCTTGCTGTGAAAAGCAGTGAGTAAGCTTGGGAAGAAGAGAATAATCAATAGTGCATCTGTATTTGAGTTATAGCACTGGACATTCCAGAAGTAATGTTGCTTGAAAATAAATTGTTCCAAGTTTTACTTTAATTACAAGGTAGTGCCTGCTTAGAAGGCAGCTTTTTTTTTTAACTTTTATCTAGGATGAATAAACCCTTTTTCATGTTTGGGACTATGTGACATATCTGCCAGACACCTCATCAGGCAAGCAAATAACATAAAAATACTGAAATCCTATAGCAAAATCAAAGGAGTCTTTTATATGCACATAAAATACCATTGTTTCTCTGTTAAAAATATGAAAGGGACTTTTCCAGGCTGAGTGGGTAAATTTTAATTGTAGATGATGACTGTAGTGAAGTATAGTGATGGAGTCACTACTGAGGGTTCTTTTAAAAAGAAAAAGAAAATTTAATCCCAGGCCTCCTTATTGCTTTCACTGTTTTCCATCTCTGAATCCTCCATCACATAAGACAAGTGTGGGTTATTGATGTTCTCCATCACTTATGTCTAAATAGCTTTCCTCCCCTTTCATCTTTTCTGCCTTACACTCCATCCTCCAAGAAATCCACTTGTGTTTGCATTGTTCCATTTTTGCAATCTTTGCATTATCCTTTGTTGTCTATTTGTAATATTGTCCCAGTTTACTGACAGGTCTGTATGCGAAGGCTTTGAGGCTCCATTATGATTTACTTCAGAATTATTGATCGTGGCTGCGATGTGGTAGTATCCATCAGCATTTACTGAGGTAAAACATCTCTACCATTTTACACTGGGATCAGTGTAATAGAAGGCATAGATTATGTTGGAAGTGAGATTTTCGTTGCTGTTGAAAAATTCTGCTTGGAATCTGGCTATGGTGTTTTCCTATTAGTGTCCTGATGCTTTATCCCATTCCCTCATTTCCTCCTTACCTCTGCATGCATGTGTGCACAGAACTCTTAATGGACTTGTATCCTCTCTATTTCTTCTGTCCTTTTGCCCCCCACTTTTTTTTTTTTTTTTTTAAACTCGGTCTTTTCCTCCACCTGAGTTCTCACAGGTAAAAGTTGTTCCATTACCAGCTTTGACAGTGATAGATTAAGGATGGAATTATTTATCTGCACCTTGTAATCCAAACAGAATCACAGTCTGCTGTTAGCAGTCCACAGGGGTTGCTGCTGAATAAATTGGAATACTGGTAGCTGTGCTCACTGAAGCTTCTCTCATCTTGAATACGTGAGAAAGAGGGGAAGAGAAATCCTGTGGATTTAAACAAACCCCCCACACACACAACAGAAGATGATATCCTTACCCTAGAGAAGTGTTTATTAGGTTAAATCCTGTATTTACCAGCTAAGGAGAAATAGAGGACTCTTTATTCACACATTTCATTTCTTCCTCAAATAAAGCAAGATTCCTGTGAGTGGAAAGCACTCCTTCTCTCATATGAGCAGGATAAGTTGCCCTGACAGCCACAAGACCCTGAGATTTGAAGTCACATTCCTTTAGGCAGTGGCCACAAAACAGCAGATGAACTGCACGTGTCCGTGTGCAGCTTGCATTTCATCAGGCTACAGAAGGCAGCGATGGTGGAACTGCAGCTCCAGCAGGAGTGACAAGGAATTTCAGGCGCAAGGTAAGGCTTTGCACTGAGGATTAAACCAATGTTGTACAGTCTTTTAGACTGAGACATGGTTTGCGTTTCAGGTTCTGTCGGGCACTGCACAGGTCACTTCATTATCTCCTTCACAAAACATACCTGTTAAAAAATGATTTTTTATGAGGCAGAATTCACTAATATTCCTAGGACTTTTTTTTATAGTTATTCTTGTATCGATGCAAACATACTGGATCTGTTCGGAGTTGAGCAGGTTACAACCTGTAACTTGAATATGCTGCCTAATAAAAGCTACTGAAGAAGTACTGTAGCTTTCTTTGGAGTATCAATGCTTCTCAGGAGAGCATTAATGCTGAGGAAAAGGAATTAGTAGGTCTTTCTGTAAGAAATCTCTTAAATACAAAGTACTTTGTCAGTTCTTTTTTAAATCTTATGTTACTAAAAGGAAACAGTGTGACAAAACGGCATCAGAAATATCTTGCAAATGGATGAATATTCAGAGTTCACACAGCTTTTTTAATCTCTATAGATTCTTACAGGATTGACTATGCATGTTTACTGATATGTCTGGAGTGCTTTGAAAAACTGCAAGAACGGATGTGCAAATTTTATTGTAGATTTCTGTTCTTTGCACTTCCCCATGCAGAGAAATAAATAGAAACTTCATCTATTTTGAGGGCTACTTCATTTGGCATACCCCAAAATTGCCATTTGTTTCTCTTCAGAGTGGGGCTATTGGCACAGAAGTGAGAATTTGGATGCTTTCTCTATCACTGTTGATAACGCCGTTATAGTTCCAGGTCTTCTGATTTTGCTCTTTTGTGGCAGGGACTGAGACACAGCTATGAAGGCTTTTTGGCTGAGAGTCGGTGCACTGAAATGTAAGATGATTATAAAATGGTTGAATCAGCCAAAGGATTTGTTGGCAGTTACAACAACCCTTCTGACTGATCTGGCGTATCTGCCCCTTGTTTCTGATCTACTCTGTTGGGAGAGTGGAAGTTAGAAATGGATGGCAGTTGTGGCATCAATGAAAAGTGGTGAATTACGAGGTATAGGGTAGGTGCCTCCACAAGGCGTAAACTTGGTTTGAGTATGCTAATTGAAACTGTTATGTCCTCTTTTCTAATGAATATGGAATGAAGGAAAGATTTCTCAAGGATGCATTCAAATCCACAAGGATAAAGATAAAGAGAATTTTCGGGGAGTAATTATTCTGCATAGGCCTGGAAAAATTCCAGCTCGAATCTTTATTTTCTTGTTGTTTCACATGGAATCTAAGGAAAAGTGCTGGGAGCAAACCCTAAAGTCTTTATTTATTTTTTTAACAATATACCCCAAAGGATTAGATGTGGATAGGTGATCGGGGGACCAGAACTTCATACAGAAAGTTGTCTGGATCTCTCCATGGGGGATAGACTGTGACAGACAGAGGGCTTGCTGTGGCCTTGTGTGTGGCCTGAGCCTTTCTCAGCTGTGAGTGCCGTTATTGGAGCAATCGTGTCATGCTCCTTTGCACAGAGCCGTGCACAGGGGGATTGGATGCTGGTAAGTGAGCATCGAGCACGTTCCTGCAGCACGGGGAAGGGGTTAATCTGCCAAACAGAGAATATATAAATACGTGACATTCTTTAAATGAGCTACCCACAATTCCAGCTCGCCAGTCATTATGTGCTGATGAGGACTGTGATAGCAGCTGGGAATCTTTTTTTGGATCTCTAGCTGCTGTCTGCTTAGAAAGCAACTGCTAGGTTTACACTAATGCTGTATCTTATGTTACAAACTGCAAGACAGATTACATTAAAATAAAATAATGAGATTTATTAAAAAATAAAAGTTTATGTTTTGGTTTATATTCTGTTTGTGGTTTTAGGATTTGAATGTTCAAGGTTCTCCCTGCAGGCATAACAGCTAGAATTCTTTTCCCTTTGCTGAAAACTAAGTGTCAGCCATGGGATTCCAGGACTTGGAGTTTTAATGGAGGAAGGAGAAGAGAAATCTTTGAGACTCCTAATTGAATTTTCAAAAGTTTACAACACTGTGTTTTCTATCCTCTTAACTTTTATAGCAGGTTAAATTTTGAAGCATAAAATTTTCACCTTAAGGTGAAATTGACCTTTCAAGGTCAATTTATTATAATGAATTTATATTATAATAAAATATCTTCTGTTCTAAGCTTTTCAAATCCTCACTCTAATCATCTTCAGTCCTTCCTGCACTGGATTTCCATTTCCTCAGACCCTGAATTTCAGTGTTGTTCACCCTCTGGCCTCTGTCTCAGAGCTCTCTGTCCATTTATTTCCTACTTCAAAAGCAAGGCTCCTGCTCCTGCCTTCCCAGTAGCTGTTCAGACCAGCTACTACCTTCCCATTTGCTGCTGAGCCTTGCTGGCCAAAATCTTTGTAGCTTTCTTCCTACAGCTGTAGGGCTTTGGTACCTGCTTCTGATGAAGTCTTAACATTCTACGCTACGCAGTGAACTGATAAAAATTCTGAATAAGAAGGATTCAGAGCTTGCAAAAATAGGATAAAAATTACTTGGGAGCCCTTCATTGTTACTTGTTCTGTGTTTTGTGTTCAATAGAATAGATGGAATTTCAGGTTAATTTTGACCTATCAGACCTTCAGTGAGAAATCATTTAAGTTCTTTTGTATCAGTTACTTCTCTTTTGAGCATTCAAAATGAAGTTGCATTTGAACACTAGTATCCTCAACAGCCCTCAAAAGATGTAGGCTCATTAAATCTACGGTAAATTGTCTCTTAAGACTCTGCTTTGCTGCGAAGGCTCTCACATGTGAACAAGGAAGTTAATATATGCAGAGAGGAACAGCAAAACACTGGCTTTAGTAATGGAGGTTGTTACAGAACATAATTGAACACTGACTGCAGCAAAGCTAAAAGGAGACTTGCATTACAATGACATAAAATCTTTACTTTTCCCCCTAACCTCTGATTTCAGCTGTCTGACTAAGAGCAGGTGCTGGGCAATAGCTCAGTTTCAACAACCCATTGCAGCTGAAAGAGTAGATGCGGTTGTGCTGTACCCAGCAAAATTGAAAATTGCTTTAAAGGAGGGGAATGCAAATGTTTTTAAGACAGAAAATCTTCATTCATCTGCAGAAGGAAGCATAAAATTAGCACAGCCACATAATTCTTATTCCTCTTTATATTAAAGCAGTAATAACTGTAAGATAATTTGCTATTACCTATATATTTTAGCATTTTTCTGGTGATACATTTTTAAAACTGCATTACATTGTGAAAATACAGGAAATAGAATTTCTTAACAATTAAATGTTATAATTAAAAAAATTCTTTCAGGCAGTGTTTCCAAAACTTGAAAATGTCTCTGAACCATTTGGATTTTCAGCAACCCATGGGCCTTCCCTCCAGCAATTAATGGCTAAGCCTTTGACATCTGGTCCTGAGCCTCTCATGACCTGTCTAGAGTCATAGAATGATTTGGGCTGGAAGGGACCTTAAAGATCATCTGATTCCAGCCCCTCGCCATGGGCAAGGACACCAGGTTGCTCAGAGCCCCATCCAACATGGCTTTGAACACTTCCAGGGTTGGGGCATCCACAGCTTCTCTGGGCAACCTGCTTAATTAAAGAATTTCTTCCTAATATCTTATCAAAATCCACATTAATAAAAATTTACTGTGTTCTTGCCACCTGAAGGCCTAAGTATCCATTTTTAATGCCCGTGTTGTGCTACTGTAACACCAGTGAAACCAACTGTATTTTTGTACGTAAACCATTAACTGCTCACAAAGCATCTCCTGGAGTTAAAAACTCTTGTTGTGATACGAGTTGCATCATCTGATTCAGACAAGATCCTTTCACTTAGGTTTTCCTAGCTGGGGGACTGAATGAGTTTGTGAAAGAAACATCTTTTCTAGCTGCGTGTTCCACAGGCTCATCAGCGTAGGCCTTCCTATTAGTTTCACAGGCCTTTCAGTATTTATATTTAGATTATCTGATCCATTTGTTGTTGTAGTTTATGCAGTCCCTTCTGTCTTTCCAGTGGCTGTAGAAGGGACTCTATTATTTGTATTTATATTTTCTGCCCTTAGAAGTGCATCAGCCTCTGCTAAGCTTTGTTACTTTATTGACCAAAAAAGCAATAATGAAAAATTTACTTCTTCCCTTGTGAAGTAATTATCCCACGTTAGAAGATCCCACAGTCAGGGATTTCTAAAGGCTGTGTCTCTTTGGAGAGCTCTGCTAAAATGCTCTCTCAGAGTGAAGAAGCAGCAGCTAAGGTTCAAGCCCACGTTAGCAATGAGAGAGTCCAGGACCTAGAGGAGGTATTCTAATCACCAGCATGTGCTAAAGTCTGGGCTCTGCTATCTGTGTTAGCCATGGCTCCTGAGTGGTGTTAGAACAACAATGTCAATATGTGCTTTAACCTCAGCTGAAATTGATTAAAATTGATTTGCAATTGATTTATAAATAAAAGATTGGGTTCTTCATTTGACAACCATTTAAATATCAATCTAGGATTTTTTAAGGAAATGGAGTTGCTTTGTGCATTATGTTCATTAAAAAAAAATTTATGGGCTAATTTGTAACTTCTGTGAACCTTTAGTCATAATTTTTTATGTTATTTTGTTAAGGTAGAGCTTGTTGTAAATATTGTGCAATGCTGCAGTTTTTAATTCCATAACAATATTAACTCTGTTTTGGACAGAATGTTGTCAATGTTTAGATGCTTTAGCACAGAGGCTTTGCTAAAACTCTATGTGTTTTGCAGGAAAGGAGAACATGAACTGTATTACCAGTCTTCAAAAGTGTTTAGTTTAGCCAGAAAAGGCAAAAGAAGCAAACAACAGTGGTCAAAGTGTGGAAGCAATTGCAGGACATTTGACAGTGTTGAGCTCAGGACTGGTGAATAGACTGTAAATATAAATCCTAACTCAGCTTCTGCAAAGTGAACAGGTGTTATGGCCTCCAGTCCATTGATTCCCAAAATAAGACATGTGGGAAGTTGCTGATCCATGAAACTCCATTAAGAGCTTGGCATGACCTTAAAGTATAAACTATTAAAGATTTAGTAATGGTAAATGGTGATTAGAAAAATCAGAAGAGTTGGTGATGGTCCGTTGATACAACCCCCTTTTTGTTAAAATGCTAATGTCAGGAGGTGGTGGTTTAGCCATGACTTGAGCATTTGGCTATTCTTCCTTTTGAGTTGTAGCTGAGCATGAGCTGTATTTCTTCCCTAGCAATATAGAATACCAATATGTACAAGTAGAGTCTATTTTTTTTATGTGTAAAGGTATTTTATGTCATCCAGTTGTTTCTCATTACAAACCATTGGATATAAATCTAAAGAAAGGATGTGTATTGATTATTTTAAAAATTGTTTTCAACATGAATGCTGAAGTATTTTTTTTTTTCTTTTTCCCATAACTATTTCTGTATTACAACAGGGAAGATAATTACAGAACACTTACTGTTCAGGACAAAGAAGAAGATGTAAGATGCCAATTAAGAAAATTAAGGTAAATGTTTTTTGGGAAAAAGCAAATTTGCTCCTTTGCTTATGCATCTGAAAATTAAAACACCTTTTTTCACAAAATAGTACATTGCAGGGTAATGTGGGTTTTTTGTATTTGTCAAGTGTACTATAATCCACACTCTGACGAAAGCCTGATTAAACTTTATAGCAAATTCTACTTTCTTTAGGCTTTGTAGCAGTTTCTGGGACAGTCTTAAAGACATTAAAATAAGAGCAGTATGAAAATGAATAATTTAATATTTTGTATATAAAATGTTTTCTTATATTGTCATAACTTAAAGTTTTGAATTTGTTTGCTGCATTTTGAGTTACAACTAGGTAACTTCCACTTACCAAGAAAATTATGAAAACTTTTTTAATTGGAAATAGGGCAATTCAAGATTTGGAGAAGGTTTGGAAGAAACTTGGACGGGGAAAAGTAATAATCTAAGAGAAACGCTGAAGATTCAGCAGTGAAAAAAGTAGTAGTTTGATGATAATTGATAAAACAGTAATTTTGCCTCAGGGCAGAGATTTACTTATATCACACATGTATTTGAATTTTTTTTCTTTAGTACCAGAGGCATGAAATACTAAAATTTGAACTTTTAATTTATAATGCAGTTAGGGAAAAAAAGTGGGTTTAAATAGATTTTTGAGAATTCAGATTATAAGATCTCAGAACAGAGAATTTGAGAATAGGATCTGATTATACCGGATATTTGTATATTTGAACTGACCAAATGCATATTTAGGATATCAGGTACTGTTACTATGAAAAGTAAAGGTGGTATTTTGGAGGTCTCTCTACCCATTGCAGCTTTTCCAGTTTGCAAGTGGGAGATGTTTCTTTTCATCTCATCCATTACTATATAGCTGAAAATTTTCAGACCAAATTAGGCACTCAGTGTTGCTTTTTCCAGAATGATTGAGGGAATAATGTGAAGAAAGACTGAAACAGGGACCATTGAGGTCTTCAGACTTCTATGATAGTGAAATACTCCCATTAATATTGTTGCCCCTTGCTTTATTTCACATAATATGCTACTAATATGGGGTTTTAGACCCATTAGTGGCAGTGTTTATTTTCCTGTTTGTTCTATTGTCCTATTTTTTTGTTAAAGCCCTGGATAAAATTTCAGCTTTCATGCCATCCAGTGAAGCATTAAAATATAAATCCTTGCAGCTTCAAAGAATAGGAAGGGACTATAAAAGGCTTTGTTTATATAGTGTTTTTTATGTCGATTCTCGAATTCCATGGATCTTCGTTCACCTTACTGCAACAGCGGAGTTCCTGATGCTTTTTCCGTAGCCTTGTGTGCTCCTGTAATGGCGCTTTATTGCCACGTGAGGTCAGCAGCTGCCGAGGAAAAGCAATAAATAAACTCGCTCCACTGCAATCCATTTTCTTTTGCTTTATTTAGAATACTTAAAAATCAATACATCCTTCAGAACCGTATATACATTGTGCAAAACCAAACGATTTCTTTTTAACGCACAGCAGCTTCAGCAAAAAAGTCTTCCTTGCGAGTTACTACAGAGTGAAAATCTACAATGGCTTTAGGGAGCGTTTATTGGCTTCCCGAGTAGCATTGGGTAATCGCTGTGGCAGAGGGTGGTGTTCTCTACAGTGTGATGGTGACAGGGTTTCAGCCTTATCTTTTAGTCTGTGCTAAATAAGTGATAATAAATCTAAGTTGAATAAGGTGTTATTGCTGCAGGGATTCGTTTGGAACACAGAAATGGAAAATATCCTTCCTTTTAATTGCAGTAGTAATCAATGTTCTGTCAAGATGTGGGGAAGATGTTGCCTAAAAGGATTTCCCCCCTGCTTTAATCGTTGCTTTAAAAACAACACAGCAACAACAACAACGACGACGACAGAGGTAGAAAGCATGAGCTTGGTGCCAAAGTTACCGAACAGGATTTAGGAAAAAAGTGTTGAGCTCTGCCATAGGCTTACTCTTAGCTAGTAATTTCCTTGAGCTATGCCGTAGGCTGACTCTTGTCTAGTCATTTCCTTAGCTTGAGTCCCAGTTTCCTGTATGTAACTCCAAAGAGGATAGTCACCTCTCTGGTAAATTTTAGAATAAATGTGTTTTTTTGGTGGGATTTTTTGATTTACTGTTTTAACAGAGGGAATGGCAACAGCAGCATCACACCTGAATCTTGGTGTCCCCTTTCCTGAAATACATGTTGTTGTTTCTTGTGAGTATTCCATTCTTACTGTCCTAGATAGTTGTGTAACACTGCTAGTAAACATGCCCTGTGTCCTAGAAGTGACTGTTTTTTAATAGTTTGTGAAGTTATCTCCATGTATGATTGGCACCAACTGATATTCCTGTCAAACCTTTTATCCCGAATTTCTCCTGGACTGGGCAAATTTAACAAATTATACAGACAAGGATCAATTTACTGATCACCAAAATGCAGCAAGAGAGATGTAGGTTAAATATTAGGGAAATACGTTTTAGCTATAACACTGATTAAGTTGAAAGAACGAACTGCCAAATGAAGTTGGGTAATTGCCATCACTAGAGGTTTTCCATCACTAGAGATTTTCCAGAATATGAGTATGCACCCATTTAGCAATGATGGCTTAAAAATAATAGTCAGTTTTGCCACAGTTCAGAACTTGATCTGAATGACTCATTATATGCATGTTTTAATCCCAAATAATTTTTAAAGTTTCTTCCCACTTTACCCTAGCTAGGGATAAAGCAGCAGGGGTGTCAGCAAAAAGAGTAATGTTTTCTCTCAGCATGTGCCAAGCCTACATGAAATAAGAAACAAGTTGTAGTGAGAGAGAAGAAAGCCCAGATTGATGTGACCTTTATTATTTTAACAGTATCTTTCAGCACAATTACAGAGTTGCAGGATTGCAGAGAACAGAGCTGGAGTATAAAATAACATAAATAAATAGAAGAGGAGCCAAAGCGGTCAGCAGGAGGTGGTTGGAATTGGGCAGTGAAGGATGGGTGAAGGGTTTGCATTGGTCAAAGCCTTTATGATTCAGCCACCAGAGTTGCAAATTCTGGAGAAGGGAAAGAATTTTTTAAAATATTAAAAAAAGAAAATGTAAAGAAGGAGGAAGCATATTACAATGATTACAGAGTCAGTGGTGTAGCAGAAACATCACAACAACAGAAGAACAAAGAAATCCAAGTTAATTAAAGGGAAAGTGTGACTTGGGAAATCTTACAGTGAAATGAAAGGATTTTTTGTGAGGGTAAGGGAGAAATGCTATACATGCCAGACTGTCAAGACTGTCCACTGCTATTCATCTGAAGAACTTGATTAGTTCCCTGTTATTCCTTTGTAAATCTCAATGGGATGAAGGCAAGAACTAGAAATTTAATCTTGCAGTAAGATAAATTTCCTTTCTATCAGAGTTTGTCAAAGAGAATCATTAATGAGTCTTTCAAAGTATTGCTGTCCTTATATTATAATTATATTGCATTTCAACTCAATTTTGTAATGGCAAATTGACTGAAAAAGACAGATTACAAAAGCAGAAGGCTGGTACCAACCTATGTAGCAATCATGACTATATTGTTGAGAATTAGAAAAATTCTTGTGGTCTCAGAGGGCCAGGACTTTACCTTGTGGCTTTTATTAGTGTTACATCCATAATATTTACATAAATGTATCTATCTGCAGTTTGGGGTTATTTTATGCTTTAGTATACATAGTGCCTTTCAGCGGGGAGATAAAGCATGGAAAAAGCACATTTGTATCCCGGTGAATAGCTGGCTGGTTATAATTCCTGACTCCATCTAACCTTGGAACGGTTACATATGAGAATACCTTGCACAGTTGTGTGTGCCTCGGCGTGTTAAGAATGACAGACTGGAGGGAATCCCAAGAAGGGCAACAAAGATGATAAAGGGATTAGAAGGTATGCAGAGAGAGTGGTTTATGGGTTTAACATAATCAGCTGAGAGGAAAATGACAAATACGGGAGGCAGTCATCTGTAAAGGCTCAAGAAGAAACTCACTGAAGTTTGACATAGTGAAGAGTAATGTCTGGCAACTAAGAAAGATAGAAGATGAAAATTAGGCATTTTAAAGAATATTCTAGTGTTCAGTTGAAAAATGCTAAACTCTAAACCAGCGAGATATTAACTGACTGTTGTGTGCAAACAGACAGCACTTTTGATGACGTGTCCAAAAAACATTGTCAAATGCTGACAAATCAGACTGAGAAATAAAAGTGTTGGAGGGTTTAAATTAATTCCAATTTATCCATCGTTTGGAAAGATGTAAATCCAAATTAGGATTAGTGATGCAGATTAGTTAACACAAAACATGTATAAATCCTGTACATGGTGGGAACATAGATCGAAAGTGTTGCAAACTGAATTTAAGAGATAACATAAAGTGCTTGTGATAGAAACCCTGAATATTCTGGGCAGAAAAGGAGAAAGGCTATAATTATTAAATCACTGTGTGAATAAATCCTGCAGAGAGAAACATGAACTGAAATGGATGAGACCTTTCCAAAAGGAAAAACTAACTATGCATATACTGTTAGAAAAAAATTGTCATTCTTGCTACAGCTAAATTAAATCTTTTTAATAATAATTTGTACCTACAGAATATATTTGGAAAAGGCTATTCAGATGTGCAGCCTAATATTTTCTATAGCACGTTTTGATAGTGATATTATCACTTAATGGCAATATATTTCATGGGTACTTTCTGATAGCCAGCAAACCATAAAATACTCCTTCATGAATAACTGCTACATGATTTATACTTTTCCCAGGCCTTTCAATATACTTTAAATATTTCAAAGTTGTTCCAGTTGAATAATCTTGTAAATTAGTTCACTGTTTTTGTATGAAGGTTAGCCCAACCACAGGTGGCTTGTGGAGGCACTGCTACAAAGGGTATTCAGATATGCAAAACTTCTGAGATAAGGCACTGTATATTAGCCCCTGGCTATTGGTCGTTCTTGTACATGTTTATTGCCTGTGGCCTGTTAGTGAGGGAATCCTTCCAAATAAAATGATGTCTTTCTTTGCACAAATGATAGCTTTAAATTATGAGGATTTAGACTATTTTGTCATGTTACATAATTTACTAGCTGTCTCATGTCAAAGCTCTGACTTAGACGGTGAGGATTGTTTCACTGTGTTCAGTACAGTTTAGTAGTATATACTAGCCTAATGCATACACTCTAGTATTTTACTGATATGACAGACGTAATTACAGAGAACATGTTGTAGACTCACTTTGCAATAGCGAATCTGTGCTAATACACAAAATTGATTAAAAACAACACTGTGAGCAGAAATTTTAATTTTCTTTTCTTCTCTTTCTTATAAATATTTTCCTGAAGCGTGTAGAGCTGCTTCAGCATCACTTTCCAGTCCAATATGGAAGCTAATTTTGGTAGTGTTATTAGGTAACCTGGCCTGGACCTGCAACTTTTTTTCATATTCATCATCTTCTGTCCACATTGGTGGAATACAGAGGGAGTTTGACACCACACATAAGATGATCACATCTTACATGAACTAGCTGCAAGTTTGCAGGTGTTTGAAGCTGGCACATCAGCCATAAATTAGAAAACATGATCAGACTAGAGGTAAATTGGTGAAGCTATTTCAGAGCTGGGTGGTCTTGCAGGAATGAGAAAAGACTTAAATCAAGAGACCTAAGAGGAAATTTGTAATATGAGACCCTAGCTAGAAGAAGGCTGATTAGTTTGGGATTAACGTTTGTGATGATACATCTGAGAAAGTTGGCTGTGTGGTGTTAGAAATCCCTGAAGATCAGTTCTTACAGCTGCTGTGGGCTCCTGAGGGACAGCGTTCAAGGGCCATCCAGAGAATTAACATTAAACCCTGTGAAAGGCTGCATGCCTGTGACAACAATTTAGTGTTGTATGAAGCTGGTGCTTGAAACAAGGGGTAAAAGGGATGCCTGACAATTCAGTTACAGGGAAAAAAAGAGTTTGCAACAAAAATACAGCATTTCAGTACTGAATATGAATGCAGAGTACATTTGTGACTTTATGTTTTATTTACCTCTGCGGTTATATTCTAGAACTGGATTTATGAACCAAAGGAAAAGCTGGGAAGTATCTGTCCTCCTCATCCTTAGGGCACAGTCCCAGCTGTTAATTTTGAATGTATTTGAAGCCTTTCTGGTGTAACAATTTGCTGTTGAAGTCAAATTTAAGAAATGGAAAAGAAACTTGGTAGTGTTGTACAGTAGGGATATGGTCACAAGAAGCAGAAGAAAAAAGCACATCATTCTCTTCTCATTATCAAGTATAAATTCAGAGTAATTCCATTTCAAAGTTAAGGAACAATAAAAGTTGCAGAAGAAAGAGATAAGGAGAAGAGGCATTTCACATTGTTTTATTACAATGTACTGGCTTTCAGGCATTGTTTTAACTTTAAGAACAAAAAGTATGGTCAATCTTAAGTAAAAATATTAATGCTGTATTCTCTTGTGTAAGCCAAAATTGTTCTGCAATAAAGTTCTTTTATTCCAGTTGAGACTGATTTTGATTTGGTTTGCAGTCTTCTGGAACAGCTGAAAATTTATCTAATGTGAGATTGGTGAATCAGCAATAAGCTTACTTACCTGGATCTGGTATTCTTTTGAAAATCTTGCCAGTAGTACTACTGTCACTAATTTTAATGTGTATAAGGAAGACCCATATAATAAAGAATAATGAATAAAATTATATTATAATGAAATTTCAAATAATGATACCCATGTTGGATTCAGCAGTGCTGCTAAAGTTTAGCAGGAGCCTCCCCTAAATGCTACACAATTGCTCCTCTGCAACCATAATACAGTCATGATCCAAGAAATTAAGAGGCTTTAGTCTAGGAACAAGGGCATAGTCATTGATATGCCAGTGTGCTATGAATGGGCAGTTGAGCTAATATATCACCTGACTAATATGCCCGTGGCTGATTTTGTGTGTCATTTTTTCAGTTTCTAAATTAGAGAGTATGTTAGTTAACTGTGTTTTGCCTTTTTTTTATTTTTTTTTTTTAATTTTTTTTTTACAAATCCCAGAGATTAGGTAACACAGAGAGATA